>NC_051211.1:32408749-32708749 GCF_015220715.1 Pygocentrus nattereri | reverse complement strand
ATATATTGTCATTCTCAGAAGATGATAAACTTTCATAAGAAAAGGCAAAAAACTAATGTAGGTTGATGTAACAGAAATTTTCTGTTACTTTACACTAGTTCTATTAGTACATTATAAGGACTGCAACACTTTTTTTTACATTTTTTAATATTCAATGAAAATTTTATTGTTTTTTACACATTAGAATATCCTATTGAAATCCGCTGTGGCGACCCCTAAAGGGAGCAGCCAGAAGAAGAAGAAGAAGAAGAAGAAGAAGAAGAAGAAGAAGAAGAAGATCCTATTGAAATAACTTAAGGTCAAGAGATTGGTTAGGACTTATGGAGCTGGACCAATCTCTTAACTTGTCAGATTAACCACTTATATAATTAGGAAGTGACAGTTGAATCAATCAGTCATGTTTTGATTTACAGTGGTTATGACCAATTATGTAACCAAAAAAGAAAAAACTCACTCTAGGCCTTCTGGAAGTTCTAGATGCATCACTGACTGACTGACTATGAGTGGTAGCCTAAGCAATGCATTTCAGTCAGTTCCTAGAAAAAGAAACAGCTCTACATTACTGTAAAACTGCTACATACAAGGCTAAATATGTTAACCTAAGTTAACCTTAAAAAAAAAATCTGTAAAACACTGTAATCTGCATTTAGTGTAGAAGAGTCAAAAACGTTCCTGTGTATCAGCAAGATTGGTGCTAACATACCATTGGAATCCCAAACATGTGCTAGTACAAATCACAGAGATGCTTTTCCCTTGTTTATATTTACAGCCTGAACTGAAGGCCTAGATCTAATAGTCATGGTTTACCAATAGTGTTGTCAAAAATACTGATATATCAATACATATCAATACATATGGATTCAGAAAATGTGCAAAAGTACCAATACTCATTTGCAGCAGTAGTGATTCTATACATATCAGACTCGCTTTCCTGCTTGCTTTCATTTGACACACATAGACTACCACACATACAATCCACATGGAGCTGCAGCCCTGCCTATTCTCACTTACAGTGCAGTATATTTTGCTTAAATGACAAATGCAGCCAGCTTTACGAGTGGTTGTGGTCAACAAATAAAACAGCAGGAGTGCTGTGTAGACATTCTTTGGCTTAATGGCAAGCCAAAGGACAAAAGCAAGCCAATATGCAAACAGTGCTGCAGAACCGTACAAACTAATGGTCTAAACACATCTAGTCAAAATATTTGAAAAACAACATGCTGACCTGTACAAAGAGTTTCAAGAGGTTAAGCAAAGGTAACCTGAAGCAACTGCAAAGCGTTCAGTAATGGGCACAGCAGTTATTTGCTTTGACAACTGAATGCATGCAGTGTTTATTAAAAATGAAGCATTAGATTACTGTGGTTGTTAATACATACTTTTGTATTGCTGTGTTTTTTCTCATGTCGCTCCATCTGCACTCTCTGTGTGAACATGACCCTCACCTGGGTTTTACAATAAAGCAAGCACAAATGCTTGGTCTGCGTTGAATTCCTGCAGATTTTTCAGGTGCACTTTCATGCTGCGAATCTCCCGTTCCACAACCTCTCAAAGGTTTCTCAAAAACTGACAAGGCCAGTGAAGAACATTGAACTCATTATCGTGTTCATGAAACTGGTTTGAGACAACTTGTTTTGAGACAAGTTGCATGTCAAGCTGGAAGCAGCCATTAGAAGATGATCAATTGTGGCCATGAAGTGATGCACATGGTCACCAACAATACTCAAATAGGCTGTGGCATTAAAGTAGTGAGTGATTGGTTTTAACAGTCCCAGTGCCAAGAAGGCATTCCCCACACCATTATACCACCTCCACCAGTCTGGATCGTTGACACAAGGCACACTGGGTTGATGGATTCATGCTGTTGGTGGCAAATCCTGACCCTGTCTCAGCAGAAATCAAGATTAATCAGACCATTCTCCTTTAGAAGAAACCAAATGTGGTTTTCTGCTGTTGTAGCCCATCCACCTTAAGGTTTGACATATTGTGCATTCTATAATGCTCTTCTGATGTATAGTGTGAACAGTCACTGTTATGAAGTCAAGGTGAGTGTGACTATTTTCAGAGATTTGGTCATCATTTGAAGTTTTATGATAACCACCCTCTAAGCTGCCGGCCTATAAAAATCCTTCACAGCAACAGTTAATTTACAGTCTATGATCAGACTTTGAGGTAGATGCTGTTGTGGTTGGCAGCACACAGTGCACATTTATAATAAAGCACAAGAAAGTGGTACATTTTAATTGTTTTAAACACCTAGGCCTAAATAAAAGTAAAACAATATACATATTTTGTAAAAAAAAAAATGTTTTGAAATGTCCTTTTTTATTTTTTAAATGTCACCATCTGAGAGTGAAATTTTGAACAAGAAAAGTTTGATTCACAGAAACAAAATCTTTACTCCATGCCTTTGATTGTGTAAAAAATGAACAAACAAAAGAGACCTTTACTCTCTGATCCTCAAACATCATTTGGTATTGAATATCAGTACTTTTAAAAGCACTGTATCAAAGTTGGAAATTTCAGTACTGTGACATCACTATTTTCCATTGAAGTCTATCTATATTTTATACTCAGTAAACACAGCCTTAGGTTATAATTCTGAGACACACTACAACACGCTATAGGCTTGCAAGAACGCAAACTGAGGCAGGGGGTCTTCAGCTTAACTAACAATAAATGTTTCTGAGGAAAAGGGATGGCGTGTTATTCAAAGGGGAGGCATTCAAGTTCAGGATCTTTATCCTAAACGACCTCACATGGTCGACACTCTTGCAAACACTCTGCCAGCATGTGTAATACAGCCTTTGTTTAATGATTTATCTCCTTCCCTAATCAATAAATCATGAATTCTAAGTGCACTGCCATGGGAGAGGGCTAGGAGTGAATGATTAGATTAAGAGTGACTAGGCAGCTAACATGAAAAGTGATTATAAATTAATGTGAATATAACAACCTGTTTCTAACAAAACTAAAGCTGCAGCTAACTCTTCATGACTAGCACTATTTCTGGATTATAATGTAAGCATTTTCATTGAATGTCCAAGACTTCAAAAGAAAACTTTTCTATTTTTCTCTCTTGTTGCTTGTTGGCACCGTTCACATGGGCCTGACATGAGGACTTGCCCTTTAATTGGCAATATCAATATGTTTATGAAAACAGCTTCAGCTGGAGCCAAGAAAATTAACTGTCAGTTTGTTTGCCAGCAAACACAAATAAATGCAAAAGAGATGTGTAGACAATTTGTTTTCATCCCCCTCCGTTTGAGACCAAGTTTCAGAGTAGCTGTCAAGCCAGATGAAAGGAAACACTGTGAAAGTTCTGCCGAGCGAGTGTGATTGCCTAGCATGAAGTGGTGATGGCGAGTACCTCGAAAATAATGGCTCACAGCCTTTTCCTTTAACAGGAGCTAAGGCATCAACTCTCGGTGAAGCAGAACTGTCTTCAGGCTGTGAACACTGCTGCTTTTAGTCAACAGCTACTTACCAGAGTGCTCTTCTCTAGCCGTGAAAAGCTGAGGACACCTTTGCCTGTGTGACCACAGACCGCAAATCCCTCTGGACTTCAGTAGCTGTTTCTTTCACACCGCCACTCCCTCTGCTAGGATATTTAAAGCGACAATCACCCACAAATCAAATTTACCCAGGTTCCCTGCTTATGTAAAGACGCATTTGGTGTCTGAACTTTGCTTCTTTAGCTTTGCACTGGAGCTACGAGGTTAATGTAGCTAACAAGTAATGGAAGCAAATAGCAATTAGCATCATGAAAACTGCGCGCCTAAATCATCGCAAAGTTGCCTAAAACTGTCTGTATCATGATTTACTGCTTTCCTGACCAACAGAATCCAAATATTTCCCCTCTCTGAAAATGAGCAAAGCAAAAATGATTCAAATTGCCACACGACAGTCTGAAATTTCACATATCAATTCCTCCTGAAGGTCTCTGTAAGCTTTATCTTAGAACACTACAACTTCCACAATGCAAAGCGGCAGGAGCTAGTCCCAGGGGTCAGGGTTGCCTGATTGCTTCTATAGTTTTCAAACAAAAAGTGTTCAAAACCTTGCCAAAATAATCAACTATAATACAAAATAATACAGCATTTAACCAACATGACATCACTAATATGTTAATCGCTGATGTCTTGCCTTCGAGAATTTGCAGACAAACATTTAAATTGTCGGTAGACAGCACTTTAGATCTTTGAAACAAATGTGTTTCTCGCTGCAACAAAGAGCCAAACGTGTTTTTCATATAAAGTTTAGTGTCCCTGTCACACATCTACAAAAAGACCTGGACACTTTTCAATAAAATAATACATTTTTTGATTTGTATGTGTATTTTATTTTCACAATTTGTACAGCTGGCACAAACTCATCAGTGTTTTCAGTGTTAACATTTTTTTCATGCGCTGTATATGATAGGACCCATGATCCCAGAAAAAGAGAGGAAAAAGAGAGAAGGACGCCCCCTTATCGGCAGCTCAGACACTTCTTGGAAGTCTTGAAAGAACACACCCAGGTCTGAGTGTTGCTCCTCTGCCAATTGTTGCGGCTTTATCAAAAGCAAGACTGCTCTTTTGTTTTTTTAACAGCTTCTTACCAACATGCTCTTCTTAAGCTGTGAAAAACTGAGTTGCCACAGTGCAAATCTCTCTTGACTTCACTGACCGCTTCTTTCACACCTCCGCTCATTCTGCAAGACATGAGGGCATTTACACTGAGTTTAGCCAAAAATCAATTAGCAATTTTCCCTCCTCGCCCCATCAGCCAAGACATGTTTGATGTCTGAAGTTTGCTATTGTGGTTTTGCACTTGAGCTATTAGCCTAATGTAGCTAACAGGCAATGGAATTTTATGGCAGTTTGCATTGTGCTTACTGCATGCCAAAATCATCAGAAACTTGCTTCAAATCTGTTAAGTTGTAATGGTCACATAGACTTACTTATGTTTCTGACTAGGCCTGGGCAACAGGGTGATGTAATATTTTGGCAAACATTGTCCAGTAAGCTGATGATGATGCTTTGCCATTTTGGGAAAGAAAACTGAGCTAGAAGACTAATTTGCTAAATAATAACACGAACACGTAACCTGTTTAATCACTTTTACTCTTAAAACAGTGGATTATTTAATTAGAAATCCCTATTTCCTACTATATCTGCTAGAAATTTGACATTGTAAGGCATACTGTCTGAAAAAGAATTCCTATAATCCCCACATACAAGATTATACTAATGTACTACTTAATGGTTTCCCACAAGCATCTACTGCTGAATTATGGAGCTTTCTGTTCCAGTATGTAAATCACATGGCTTTGGAATTCACTCACTTACCCAAACACATGTGGCAGTCTGAAGTTTCTCCATAAGGGGAGCTATAAGTAAGCAACATGCAATGAACCCACACCAACAGGAGCTCACAAATGCACGTTTGTAGTCTCAGCCTTTCAAAATGAAAGGTCAAATAATATATTAACAAATAATATTGACTTACTCTGTATTACTTTAATATAAATGAGCATTTTCATTAAATCAGTTAATGCAAAAAAGTACAGAACCTAAGACAGCATAGAAAGCAAATGAACTACAAGAAAATATCTTGCTTAAAATGCTTATTTGTAGATATCACCCATGCTATATGACACACTCTATATGACATTATCTCAAAAACTGGCCATTCCGATTCCTAGGTTTGTTTATAGCTATGCAGTGTACTTTTGTCTATATTCATGCTGCTTCTCTGTCATGACACTGTACCTGCACAAAATCAAACTTCTATTATGTTTCCACAATTTAAAGAAGATACATCAGAAAACAGCCAAGTACCAAACAGCAGTGAATCAATCTCTGGAGCCTTTGTTCAATTCCCAGAGTCGCTTCTGCTGTTCATGGTCAGAATAAAAATATGGTTGGCCATGTTCTGACTGAGTGAGATGAACTGCAGAAATTCACTGTCCATACAGAGCAAAGCAGGCCAACTGCATGCATTTCTTACATCACCTAGACAGACCCTTTTATGTTGAGGTGGAAAAATAATTAATTCTGCCTTTTAATTTATGCTTCTTAAATGACTAACAGTCTCTGCACACAGTCATTTTATTCTGAAGGTCAGCATAATCATTTGGAATTTTCATTCTGTCTTGAGTGAAACGAGGTATCAAGGAGGGTCACCAAAAGCCAGCTGACTGTTTTCTCTTCAAAACTGGTGGGGGTGGGAGAGAGATGGTCAGGTGTTCACATCCTTGTGACCATGTAGTGCAGGGGTTCAGAACTCTGGTCCTGGAGAGCTGGTGTCCAGGTGATTTACCTGCTCCAACACACCTGATAACACTTCTCTGTTAATTGCCAATTTAAGTAGGTGTGTTTGTGCAAGGAAACCTCCAAACTCTGCTGGACACCAGCCCTCCAAGATCAAAGTTGTGCACCCCTGATGTATTGTATGAACCTACCATGACGTTGGCAGTGAAGAAGAACCAGAAGAAGGCACTATTTCTGCTCAAGGAAAACTTGTTTTATTGAACAAAGCAGGAAAGGCCACTGAAAAACAGATGGAATAGTAGCGAAGGTCACATTGCCACACAACTCCTATCTTTGATAGACACAAACTCACCCACTCCGAAGCAGACCTACACAATACAACACAAACAACACATAAACACATCTTACACCAACAAATGACAACATAAACAACAACAAAATGTCCTTTTAAAAGTGGGGGTAGGTCAGTGTGCAGGGCGCCACTTTGCATACCCCTCCTGAAACATGGAGCAAGTGGCAAACGCCACGATACTTCTCTGGAAGAATACTTAAAAGGGAATCACACTATTAAAAGCAGACATGTCTTTAAATGTTTTGTAAATATGATTTATTAAGTGAGATAGCAGTATGATCCAGACTCTAACTGAAGGCGGGGGCTTCTGGTATATAGGCTCTGGGACTGTTGGAAGTTTATTTAGTTTTGTATGAAAGCTAATGTGTTGTCTGTATCACAGATTTAAAAACCCACGCGGGTTTAAAGCTGCTATTTCTTGGAGAGTCACGGGGCTGACGGAGTCACTTTAAAACTGAGCATTGTCATTTTATTCATTTCCCAGGACTGTACATAGTGTGTCTGCCTGTTTTGGATGCCGCCCACATTAATAAAACGAACAGTGGAGCTCTTACGTGGTTCATCTGTGGAGGACCCACTCTCTGAATCCACTCAAGCGTCATGCAACATCACCCCCTTTAGTGATCTTGTCAAGAGAAATTATGTTGCAATGGCAGATAATTCTACTGGATTTTATTTCTTAATCTTATTTTCAGTTTATATTTTGTTTTTTCCATCCACATTTACATGACCAAATCATAAGACAAATTATTCAGTAACTACATGAAATAAATGCAGATTTTTATTTTATTTCTCCACTCAAATGAACAGAAAACGGTTTCATACACATATTGCTATATGCTTAGAATTTACTGCTGAAAGCCAAAAAATCTTAGATGCTCTTAGTATTATTTTATGATTTACAGTTTATCACTGAAGAAACGTCATCTGTTTATAGCTTACAGCCCGGATTTGTGGAAATATGTGTCAACTTTTGAGTTCAGCTTCTTTTATCACAAGGGTTTAAAACTACTTTACCCATCTATTTGACTGGAAAGAAGACAGTTACAGCCTAGTTACGACAGTTACGACACCCACCTTTTGAATGTAGCTAGGTTCCAAGGAGATTAAGAGGCTATAAGATGCTACTTAGTGTATTAAATTAGTCACTGCTTGTGTCTCTGGAATGGTTAACTCTATCACTGTACGCACCATATTTACAAAATCACAGTGGTCAACCACAGCTGTAGATGTCTGGAACAGTACTAGCATATCCAATGCTTGGATTACACCTGCCATGTCTTGTGTTTCTGGAGGGAATACATTGCACGAAAGGGGGGGAATTCAGGTCTGAACCTCATTCACTTTTCATCTGAAGCGAGTTCACCGTGGGGTTTTCACACATCACATGCACAACACTTTCGGACATGATGGGATTTCCAGCAACAGGTGTTCTTTTTCCCTCCAATATGGCGAGGAAAAGGGAGCCTATCGGCTTGTTGTTTTGTGTGCAGACATGCACACATACGCTGCTCCAAACACAAACAACATTGATGATTATTTATTCCCTTTGAAGCGTTTCAGCCCAATCAGAGAGGAGTACAAACAAAGGTTCAGTATCTTTGTTTGCTTTTCTGCAGAGAGATGCACCTAAGGCTTAATGATCCAATGAAATAAAACCTCTTCATTTAATTGGCTTTCATCTGCCAGCAGAGCCGTCGGTAACAACATGAATTTCATTTTAATGCTAATCAGATTGGCTGCTTTCGACCCAAAACACTTTTGCAAGCACTGGGTGAAAAAGGATGAAAAAATAAAGGACCAGGTGGTCAAACGGCGTACCGTTTAATGACCATCGACTGGCCTTTATTTTCCTCTCTTTGTTTCAATATACAACAACTCAGCCAACAATAAAGATGAGGAGTCCTAATTGCTCAGGTGCTGTGACATTTCAGTCCTCAGTTCTGTCCATAAGGTCTTAGTGGAGGTGCAGAGGAGGAGACTATTTTGTCTATTCAGGGTGAATCATAATGGAGAGTATTACAGACTGCTGCTGCCTGGAAAGCACACAATCACAGTGAGAGAGCGCCCTCTGCTGGAGAAACAACTCAGGATGTGTACAGTATAGCATAATCGGGGTCTTCCCAATCCTATCCTCAAGACCCTGTGCCTTCACATTTTTCTGTTTTCCCTACTCTACATACCTGACACAGCAAATGAGATGCTTAATGAGTTGAATCAGGTGAGCTCACTGACACAAAGCACAAAAAAATGTGCATAGTGAGCCTCTTTACAACTTGTATTAATGTGTGTTTCATCTCCAGATCATATGGATAACCTTTGACCAGATTCCATTTGCACTTTTTGGTTTTCGGCTAACTTCAACCTCATATACCCTCCGACTTTTCCTTCAATGTTTATTCTTTCACTTGCTAGTCAGCGCTCAGTAGACGCATTTCTGCTCATGTAATTGTACAAGGATAACAAAAACACATTCCATGCATGCATGAGCTTAATGTGGTCAAGATCCGTCTCTGACCACCTCTAGATATGGTTTAAATTATCATAATCCACTCAAAATGCATCTTGGGGTGTTTATACCTGGCTTTTCATGAGGCCGAGTGAAAATCCAAACATGATCCAATCACTGAAAAACACGTTAATGCACGGTGTAAACAGACCCAGTGTTGGGTCGCCAGGACCAGGATTAGGAGTTAAAGGTAACCCTGGCATAATCAGTCTCACTGGGTAATACTGGGTAGACTGTCTAATTTGGCAGAAAACCTCACAGACAGTTGTTCACAAGACTGCAAACAAAATTATTTTAATATGATCCTACAGCAACCAAAGCAGACAAGCTTTCCAACAGGAATGCAGGAGGTAGGGATGCTGAAGGGGCTGCAGCACTCCCAAATTTCAGGAAAATGCAAATACAATAAAATACATAAAAATGCATCAAATATGATTAGTGAAAAGAGATTGTGTCAAATAGGTCTAATATATTTTTGACTTTGACTTTCTTATTGTTTACTCTGGGGTTCTTAGTTATGTGAGTTATGTGAGGGGCAGTCGTGGGCTGGAGGTTAGGGATCTGGCCCTGTGACCAGAAGGTTGCCGGTTCAATCCCCAGCGCAGTCAGTCCGACAGTCCATGACTGAGGTGTCCTTGAGCAAGACACCTAACCCCCAACTGCTCCCCGGGCGCCGTGGATAGGGCTGCCCACCGCTCCGGGCAAGTGTGCTCACTGCCCCCTAGTGTGTGTGTGGTGTTTCACTTGCATGGATGGGTTAAATGCGGAGATGGAATTTCCCCGGTTGTGGGATCAAAAACAGTATCACTTACTTACTTACTTACTTAATCTCGCCATGCAGAGGTCGTGCTTTAGCCTGGCTAGCTATCACTGTGTTGTTTACATGCTTCAGAATGTTGCTTACAGCCAAAAAGGGTGATTGAAACAGAGCCTTTAATGGTACAACAACAATCTGCAGGGTGGATGTAGAAAATAATCTGTCCAGCTGCTCTAAAAATTGTCAGATGATATTGCTACGGTAGTATGAAAAGATGACCAAAGCCATGTTCTACTTGAATCTGTTTTATTGTCTGTATTACAATGTGCTGCACAGCCTATAGTCTTTAATAGGCCACTGATTAGCCTAGTTACATCTGAAGACGTTTTGAATGTTTTTCATGCCTGCCCGGCATTATCAAGCATATCTGTTGAATAGTGTTCCACTTATGTACTCACATTGCTAATGTTAGCTCTTAACATTAGGTTAAATATCACTTAAGGCTACTACAAATAACTAGGCTAACTTTGTGACTGGTTTGTTTGCCCTGAGGCTCTTAAAGCAGGATATATTTTTTTCATGCCAATTAAGTTTGGTGTGCCATAATTTGTTTGTATTTAAATTATGCACTGGTTATTTGCTCATTTGCACAGTCTGACCAACGGTGCTTGAATGAATGATTATAGTATTTTTCTTCATTTGAATTTTATGCAAAATATTGTGAATATACTGAATTGGGAACCTGGTATCATGAATAGAATCATGTATCATTACACCCCTAATAATAATACTACAGGGATTTCTACAGGATTCCTACCAAGGTATTATAGGTTAGTATTAGACAGTACAGGAATATTACACAGAGATAAAAATAGTAAAGGAGATTGGCCTGAAGCTCCTCCTTCAAATCTAACATCCTATAAATCTCCATCTGCACCTTCTGTTTCTCATGATGAAGTTTTCACACCCCACCATCATCCCACCCTCAATTCTGCCTCCATTCATCAAGGGACTGTCCGGCCTTCTAGCTGAAAGCAGAAGCCTCACAGAACTCCAGCCCAAGTTCTCAGAGTTCTATCTGCTCCTACTGTCATACTGTCTCTTCTGACACCACAACTACAGGCTGAAGTCAAACTGATAAACATATGTTTAAAGAACTAATATACCATGTCCTTTAACAGTTATTTATGCATGACTACAGGTCTGGCATTTGCACATACTTCCAGGCTACTGAACTATGTCGAGGGCTACTGTAGGTCAGCAGTGGGAAAAAAAACCAAACATCTCCTCTTGTTACTGAGAATGGAGAAGCTCTCACTGCAGACATTTACTTTCCCTCATTTGCATATAGCAAGCTGGGAAGACATCTGTTCCTCACAACCACATTTCAGAAATGTCTGCGAAGCACAGCCCAAATACTGAGTGATGCAAAATGGCTCCACGCCAAGATTGTTTTGATGTATTTGGTTTTATTTTCTTTGTCATCTGGTTTTAAGCAGAAGACATGTGAATGTGACCACATGGCTGAAGGTAAGTGCTCTTATAATGAACTACTGAGGGAAAAGAAAACAACTTACTCGACTAAAGACATAAACTCAAGGAATAAAACAAAGTAAATGCGCTTCTATGACAGACAAGTGGCTGTTTCTATTAAGTAAGAAGCAGAACAGTCTGATGTATTTATATATTCTGTACCTACTGCAAATGAAGGAGTGGAAGTTTTAGACCAGCTGAACCTTCTTGAAATCTGAAAGAACAAAAAGGAAAATTTTATTAGAAATAAATGACGTGCTGAGAATCTAACAGTTCAATTTCATGCTGTAAAGTGTGCGATAATGGAAAAGGGTTTTATTTAACTCTACACAGTTCATAATATTCCTAAACGGAATAACCATCAACTTAGCTCTCAGAGCTGGAAACACTGGTTTGGTTAGTAAATAAGCTTCTTGTTCACCAACTTCTTTTCAAATTTTCCATTCCACCTTAAACGGTGCAGCAGTTACACATTGGCGCACAATAAGATGCTGGTGAATTAGAAGCTAACTTCAGCTTTGCCTACAATTTCAATGCTTGATCAGTCAAACTGTTTGAAATGCTGGGCAGAGAGAGCAAACTTGAGCTGGAACAAGGGAAGTTTATCCTTGCATTCATCTACTTGGGAACACTTTTGGGAAGTGTTTGGGACCACTTCAGCTTCCCAGTTGAGTACAATAATGATGGGCAGAGCGGCAGATTGAATGGGGCTAGTATGCTGACATTGTACGACTATCAAATATCAGTGCTAATACCTCGACTATGCTAATGCACTGTGAAGATATCACCCAAATATTTTTTGAGTTTTTGGAGCGAAGAGGAAATTCTCACCACTGGATTCAAGCAGCCTCTAAGTGCCGATTGTGAATAAGCGAAACAAATAACTCCACTGGGATGTTAATAACTTTATGCATATAATTGCACCTCTACTCAGTTGTAGAGTTCTGAAAGTGATTAAGCTATATTAGACATCCCCTCTTACCCATTTCAGAAGGTCAGAGTCACATTTTATATACAAACACATTTTTTGTCACACACACGTCACATACCATTTACTTCTGTTTACACTGTTTTTATTTATTTTATGCCTTCCAAGAAAATTACTTGGGCCTGTTATCCTTTCAATAATCTCTGTTCTCTTTTTGGGTGAGAATAATACAAACAGATAAGAAATATATAAGCAAAAATCTAGCAATACGTATCATATTGTGAAATCTGTATCAGTGCCAGACAGTCCTCCTACTGACTGAATTCAGCTACTTTAAGGTGCACCCACTGCTGTATAATCTCCATAGAAAAGCACTGCTAATAGAACAGGAAACTCTGGTATAGCCTGGAATAGAGGGGTTCAAAGGCCTCCAGCATTAAAAAAAGCATAGATTTGACTCGATAGACAGACGGATGGATGGATGGATGGATGGATGGATGGATGGATGGATGTTTCTCTGAAGAATATGCAATACTGTTAATAGACATTGATAGATTGTAGACCATGTGCATGAAACCTGTTTATATGAAAACCTTTATCACATGAAAATGAAAGCCAGATGGGAAAAGGAAGAAGGAAAGAAGTCCAGATGAAAATAAGAGAAAGAAAATAAAAGGCTGAAATTTGCAAGTGTGGCACAATTTCAGCCACACCTCAACGGTCAGACTTACTCTATATTTAGCTTGACCTGTAGGGGGCAAACTCACAGAGGGAGAGATTTTAATGCACACAGTGCAAGGCTCTTAGGAACTGCTCATACGACATCAATACCTGACCTTGCAGCAATCAAATCACAGCAAAGTTCCAACATCTCGTGTAAAGCCTTCAGAGTAGAGGCTGTTACTGCAGATAAGGGGTACAAACTCCCTATCAATACCCTTGATTTCAGAAGAAATGTTGAGGGAGCAGGTTTCTACAAACTTCTGGACATATAATGCAGTAGGTTGTGGCCTACTGACTTTTATTCCTTTAATCTGCCACTTAAAATCAAGTGCTTATAGTGTTATATTAACTTTTGGTTCTGTAAACTTTCATATTTAAAGACATCAGCAACACTGTAATTATGTTCCCAAATTACCTATCAGATATTCTCCCTTCAGCAAAACGCTTTATTACTGTCTGATAATGTGCTACCACAGAAGTCTCATCTCGACCAACAGGTACATCATATCCACAGGAAAAACAGCATTATTTATTACAGAATGAACAGAAAGGGCACATTAACATTATCTTACAATTAAAAAATGCAGTGTGTGTTCTTCTGGGGTTTTACAGACACAACACTCATACATAATCTAACACTGTACCTCAGGCTATTCCACAACCCTTAAAACACTGTTGGTATCATGCCCTATTTGTTGTTATTGTACTAAATATATTAACATGCAAGTATAATGATTAATATAATGACCAAAGAAGTTTTGGGATTATTGTCATATGGTCCAAAACACAAAACACACCTGTTTACTCAAACTATAGTTCAAAATGTTCAGATGTCATTTTGAAAATCATTTCAGTTGTTTTGACTGGTGAGAACAAAGATACATTAAACCTTTACTCGAGCACAAAAAGAGGCTTTCAAATAATAATCATTTTAAAGTGTCCAACAATTGTTCCATTATTTATACTTACATTAGCTGACATGAATAGATAGATAGATAGATGGGTAGATAGACACATACATACATACATATACAGACATACTGAAAGACAGACAGACAGACTGATCAATTACAATGAACCATAAAGTTTACATCGCGATTAAAACTATACATTTTTCTCTAAAGAATATGTAATATTGTTGATAGACATTGTTTGATAGATTGCCAATCATGTGCATAAAAGCTATGTACGTGAAAACTTTTATCACATGAAAATGAAAGCCAGGGCAACAGTTGCAGGCCAAGAATTGTAATTGGCTTTCGTCCCTAACCTGCAGAGCTGTTAACGGATTGTGGAGAAAATAAGGGAGCGTGAAAGTAGCTTCAGTATAGAAACATGACAGAAAATAATGTTGGATTTCAGCAAAACACAGAATTTAGCCTACTGTCTAAAGTACAGGAGGACTGCACCTGCACAACGCAAACTTAACGTCAACTAAATTGTGCTGTGCAAAGGCCTTAGGCATCTGAGAGAAATCTGTAAAACTAATTATCTGCACAGAAGGCACTTATTTGTTCAAAATCACGATCATTAGAACACAACATTGGAATATATACAAACAAACAATACATTGTGATCTGATGTGTGTGTTAGCTGAACCAACTTCAGCTCTCCTTGAGGAAGTCCAGTATTTACGCTTAACTCTAGTTTAACTAATAATCAGTCATTAAATTAGATCAGGTGCTGCTGATGGAATTTAACAAATTCATGCAATGACTGAAGTTAGGCGAGAGGGCAGAAACCAAACCTGTGTTCTAATTGTATTCTTCTAACCACTAGGAACCAGAGCAATGGAGCAAGTGAAACATGTGCACCCACACTTTTATTAGAGGGGGAGTAAACCATAGATTTACACACCCAGATGCTGCACTGGGCTCAGTCAGGCACATCAACAGCGCCACTGGACTGCACATTACTGTTCCAGAGCAGCAATTTTAAAAAGCTACCATCAAAAATTATACTATTTAAAGAACACCGAACTCAGAAGGCTGGAAATTATTATGTAAAGAGGAGAACAAAGTGATGTTTATGTAAAAATATGGCTATGTGGTTGGTGAAACACAGAGCTTGGTGTCATTGTTTTTCCTCCGTGTTGGTATTAAGCTTGTTTCATTTTATAACTCATACAAAAAGTATCCTAACCTGATGTGAACTTCAGTGATACTATTTTATTTAAACTACTGTTAGTATTGAGCAAATGTGCATTGTAACTCCAGCCATACCTTAATCTATACTGAAAATTCATATTAGATAAGCACCTTCTTGCTGTTTTGAGGGCTTTATTTAGCTTCTTCTGGAGCTCTCGCTAAACTCAGTGCTGTTAACACCAAACAAATAAGTTTCCTGCTGTTGCTCCAGACAGCTAGTTAATTGGCACACTCTCATTCCTGAAATATAAATGAAGGCAAGCATCAGCATGTCAGAAATCAGTGCAACTCATCTATCTATGTACTCTTTAATTTATTGTAGGACTCCAGTATGCATGTGGACACAAATAGACTATAAGACATCTGCTTGGCACTTTGTGGCCATTTCTACAGACTCAGACTGAGCTCTAACATTTGGACTTACATTTTTCATGTAATCTAATGAACCTCCTATAAAACAAATTCTCACTTGTAATTGAGATCAGTGAAAATGCCTTATGTTATGCAGCATTATTTATTTACGCAGGAATAAGGCATGCCTCAACGCAGAGGTGAACATGCATTTAGAAGCCCATTCATACCAGACAGAGGAGAAAAATATCTCCTGTTGTCTCCCCTCTCATTTATGGTGCCAGTGTTTTGCCATAAGCATATTCTGCAAAAAATATTTGCACCTGAACTGTGAGGAATCTGCTTGTGACTCTTTTGCAAAGAGGAGAAGCAGCAGATCTTTATGGTCGGGAAATTCAACCCCACTTTACACATCACACTAATGGATAGACTATCAATATGGGCCAATTTTATCAGTCAAACCATATCCACTGGCCCCAAAATTATTCTGACGCGTTAACGATTTAACAGTCGATAAACTAGTACTGTAAAGCACATAGGCAGAAACTAGTAGTAGGTGGTATGGCCAAAAATTTCTATCACAGTATAATTTCTCTTCCTGAGAGTTACACATTTTTGTAGATAATTAGTGGCTTATTATTCTGGGATGCCTCTTCACTTTTTAAATAGAACCATTTTAAACAACCAAAATAAATCTGAAATATTTAACAAAACCAAGCAATATATAAATAAACTTATGTCAACACTGCTTTCTGGCAACAATGATTCTAATTATTGAGTCACGTCTAAATTTCTACAAAACTCAAATTTTCCATTCCACCTTAAACAGAGCAACAGTCGGGCATTCGTATAGGTGCTAGAAGGGAACTACTGTATAATTTAGGGTGGAACAGGAAATTCAAATAAGAAACCAACTTCAGCTTTATCAAATTTCTCTAGTCATTTGTCTCGTAGGTGTGTATATACTCAGATACTCTTCTATATGTGTCTCCGACTGTCTGATACTGACAGAGTTTGAAAAATATTGTAGATATTACTGCTATCAGCACCAGCTGTTCCACAGCTTGTTGCACAGACAAGGCCGAGCGGCTCCTCAGCCAGGCCTCATCATTCTGATATCCACGTTAGGCTAATTCTACCTCTAATTTCAAAAGGTTGTCAGGTCCATTATGTATGCTGCCTCAAAAACAAAAGGGCCTACTTCAGGTGCAAAAGACCACACAACTGCAAAGCTGGAGGAGAATGAGGATCTGCTGCATTTTCATTTTCATTTGAAATGTGATTCATGACTCAGCCATGTAGCTAAAGGACTAATGGTAGCATGGTTTGCACTGTTTGTATGTTGCATTATCTGCACTTATTTCTGGCATATTGGTACAATGGTTCTGTCAAAACTGTTACTTGGGGAAGACTTTTGAACCGACCACTACTAGTAGAAACGTCAAAGTCTGGGGCTCTTCTTACCATGGTGTTGGTGAGCTTGAGTCCATTGATGGAGTTATCAGCTCAGAAGTGTACAAAGGCATTTTGATTGCATATCCTGCAAAAGTCTGCATAGAAATAATGATGTAAAACACCTCAGCCTCCTTTTCAAAGTCTTTGTCAAGAAGAAAAATGGCACTATTGGAGTGGTTTAAAATAAATACCACTTGTTTTGCCATTTTGATTCTTAATGACTTTACAGTCATTCACGGTATCAGTACCAGTACCAGTAGCTATTCCATGGCTTGTTGTGCAGACAAGGTTGGCCGGCTCCTCGGCCAGGCACCATCCTTCTGGTATCCATGCTGGGCTATGGCTACCTCGAACCTCAAAAAAGGTTGGCAGTTCCATTATATATGCTGCCTTGAAAACAAAGTGGGCTACTTCAGATGCAACAGCCTGGACAGCTGGAGGCGACTGAGGATCTGCTGCGTCTTCGTTTCCATTTTTCATTCAGTGAGCAGCCTAATACACAAACAACCACACATACACATTGTGAACAAAATAATGGAAACACCATGAGAAAAAAAAAACCACATAAGTAACTAATTCCAGTAACAGCTGTGTAAGTCTGAAACACACTGTGAGGAACCTGATAAGGCTGTTTTGTGTTCATATTCAGCTACTCTGCTGATGGCACTGAGGGAAGGTCAAAGCTAGACCTGTAAAGTCTCTATAGGGGAATTAATAGCTGTAGGGTTGAAAAGGGTTGAAACATTATGGTGCTGGGGGCGTTTTATTAGGATTCCAGCTCATGTGAGGACAGAAGAGAAAGAGCTGACAGATAAGGCAGTTAAATCAGCATTAAGCAGGCAGAAGAGATTTGCAGTAGGAAGAATAGAATATTAAAATATAACAGATGAGGTGACCTGTCAGTGGCAGAGGGAACCGAAAAATGAGAGCAGAAGTAGACTTCGTTATTTGGCACTGCTTTGATTTGGAAAAACTTCATTTATTCTATGTAATGGGACTTTTTCTTCCATGTTAAGTTCCATGTTAAATCTTGGCATTAATGCTTAACAACTGATGGTGGAATCTAATACAGGTGATACATAAACTACTATCAAAGTAAAAGTACCATACTGTTGTGTTTTTTGTCTCAACACTGAGAGTTCTAGCTTGATTTACGCTAATTTTCATTTGAAGTTAATGTAATGTAATAACTTCCTTGACAGGAATATGCCATGCAGCAAGAATAATGCATAGTTTTAAGAGCAAACAGATCCCAGTTCTTAATGTTTATGGGCAGACTGTTTACAAAACATCATATTTATCAGCTGCTGTGTAGTTAGGAAAAGGATCTGAGAACACTTCATACAGCATAATTACAGCTGAGAGCACTTTATCTTCTGTCAGGATGCTCTTAAACCTTCTTTAATATGAAGTGCCAACACTTGTGCATCAAAGTGCACCTGATATCAAAATGGACCTTTTTTACTTACTTAGTTCACATTCCTGATTCTGTTTAGCATATAGTTTAAAAAACATTTATTTGTTTTTATTTTTTGTTCCATAACCTTCCATCAAAGAATCATGACATTTGCCCCACCTCTACAACGTCTTCAGTTTTTCGATTCCGTCACCGTGCAACTATTAATATCATGTTTCAGCTCCTCTTTCACCCCCAGCTATCATTGGGAGAAAATATTTAGCTGGCTCAGAGACCATCCCTGATCCCAAACACAAAATATCACAAAGGACAGAAAGAGAATACATGGGGGTTTTTGGTTCACACTAAATTTAAAGCTGCACTATGTAGGTTTGGGGGATTTGGAGACCTCTCTGGTGGGAGAGGAATTGCACGTTTTGTTCATCTTGTTAATGAAAATAACCTCTACAGGTAACAAACTTAAATACATTTTCAGGCAAATTTTCTATTTATTTGCTGTGCTTTGAAAAATCAGAAAAAATAAAGCATAGAAGGTGCAGTAACTTTTGCACAGGCCACATTTTATGATTTTTTTTATGCCCAGTGTGTTGTGCATTGCAATATGTAGAAGTGTGTTCTCTATAGAGGATGTGTTCACTGATGTGTACTTAGAAGATCAACAAAACACAATTTCACCAGGGGCGCACAAACCTTTGCATTCTACTGTTGTGATGCTGGCAGCCTAGTCGCTATTATTTAGTTCACAGTTTTCCATTCTGGAAAACTGCTATGCTTGCTTATGCAGCCTAAAGGCGCATGAGTCAAAAGTGAAGGTTCGCAAACCTTAAGCAGTAAACAGGTGAAAAACAACAACACTGGAATGGCTTTTTTTAACTCTTTGAATTCACCTCCCATTCCTGCCTATCAGTACAAAGCACGTCCACGGAATCAGGCGGTGCCCAGCATCAGGTTCATTTAGATTTTGACAGCATGGCCAAGCATTTTCATGACTTCATTTTTTAGATATGAGGTATGTTTATTAAAGATACTGCCTTGCTTTGTTATTTAGATATAGATGGTAAAGGCATGGCATTATGCTAACGTTGCCTGAGATAATATCAATATACTCAATAATGTATAATATAGAATACAGAATGACTCAGTATGCATCTCTGTGGAGCACATTGAGTGTATTTCTTTTCATAGCTGAAACATCAATTTTGCAAGATGTTAAAAACAGTGTACACCATGGATAGAGGCTAATTTGTCTTAGGGTAGTTTGCTTGTTTTCAGGGAAACTAGCTTAGAGATATAAGCATCAAGAGAGTGCTACAGCGCCCCCTGGTGGAGTACTGATTTATTCTACTTAGTAAATTATGATATCACGCCATTAAATTTCACTTATTCAGAAAGACTTTTTGTGAAATCGTGCTTATTCAAGTACTCTCCAAATACTTCTTTGTATATCAGCGGTGTTTGGCCAGAGCGAGTGTCAAACTCTCATGTCTCTTTTGTTTTGGGGGGATTGTGAAGCTTATAAACACTTACCATTCAGTACATATTGTTTTGCTGCTCAAGAATGGTCAAGAGTGTCCAGTGTTTCTTTGTAATGAACTGTAATCAGACAAACGCAGCAGCATTTAAGGTGGAATGGAAAGGTTGAAACAGGAGCCAACTTTAGCCTCACTGGTTTGGCTCTGTTACCTGCACAGGAGTTTGAAACAGTTGACTAGTATTGCACACATTTCTATGAAGGTGGTCGATCCAAAACATTACTTTATATGACAAAATTATAAACATTTATCCACTTCATTTGTTACATAAAGCTGGTCATTCTTGTCATTGTGTTTTTGCCCTGCAGTACTAGAACCTAGTGCTGCAAGTCAGTAACTGAATCCCGCCATGTTTCTGAGCCATGCAGACACAGGTAGGGGTGGAGTTATGTGGTGTAGGGGAGGGTCTTATAAAATAAGACGTCATCTTAGGCACACAATAACCTTGAAATAATACCATTGCTAAAACAAGTCATTTATTTGTACTAGTAATAAATGAAATAATTCATGCACCTTAAATTCATCACTATAGGTTATCCTGTCATTCAGAGCTGCACTTATGGATAATGTATTTTTATATGTATGTTGTACTTACATAAGTATTCATCTTTGTTTTACTGGAAGTTATTCCAGTAAACTGTCAAGTGCACCTTTATCCAGTTTCACTATATTTATCTGAACCGTTTCTTTAGCAGACTGGGTACTTGAGAAAAGTTATTTTCAGAAGGCCTGTTGAGCAAAATCAATAAGAAGGTGATGGAATACTTACCCAACCAGGATATTAAGGAAAGTGGCAGGGGCGCCATCAATACACCACTGCACCTAGACTGAAAGAAAATAAAAGAAGAAGTAAGTCATTTTGGATTGAATCAAGATCCATAGAGTTGTTCGGTTGTTCTGTACTGATGATATACTCTAATGTCTATGATATACTCAGAAAAGTGAATTGCGGTGTAATTTATCATGATAACAAGAACATATACTCAAACAGCCCACCCCTTGAGATTTACAGTCAAGAAAAAACAGCTTAAAAACAGTACAGGTTTACAAACGGGTGCTTTGCATTGTAACTGAATGCTTAGAAAAACTATGAACTGTTAAAAAAAAATGAAAATAGGTACCAGAGGCCTGTCAATCAGCACTCTAACATATAACTTTATAAAGCAACTAAAAATCCAAAACGGACCAAATGGAGGATGAGTCCAAAGTCAGAAACCAACTAAACCTCTGTAAAATGTTTAATTATGTATTGGACCAATAACATACAGCATAGATACACTGGTAATGCAAATGAATGAGATCAATCTAATTTTAAGCTTCTTATAAATATTTGGTGGTTCTTGACTTTTAAACAACCCTTGGTACAGTTGGTATCCACATTTCATATCCATCAGAAAGAAAAGAAATATTCAGTGTGTCAAAGGAAAAAGCCTTCGAAATCCTGACCATGTGCCAACTATGGACAAACTGCATTAGCAAGGAGGAACAATGGCCTCAAACTGAAGCCTAGATGTGTCATCAAGGGCAAAGTTGCTAAACACAACAAAATTACAGCCTAAAGAATGTCTACAGAATTCAGCATCTCTATGAACAAATTCCAACAAACACTGTACATGAGGATCTGCTGTTTATGATAACAGCAGTATTCATAAACCACTTTAATACTTAATAAGGACAGCAAGACACATGCCATAAAAATGACAATAAAATTATATTGGCTAAATCATTTCTCATTTTTTTATGTTTGTAAAGAGCCAAGGTGTGTGTTAACTAGGGGTGGGAATCTTTAGGCACTTCATGATTCGATTCGATTACGACTCAGAGGGCTGCGATGCGATTATAAAATGATGCATCTTTTTTTCTATACAGGATTTTTTTCGTACTGTCTGAGGACTTAGTAGTTTTAAAGCAAAGTATTTGTAATCAATTTACTTCTAATATATTTTATTAATAAATCAAATGGAAGTGATCTAGAAGGCTCTCATTCACTGCTCTTGTTTGAGACGCTGCTGCCATTAATCTGCGATAAAATGCGCTGTTTACAGTGACATAAGATCCAGTGGTAATGGAGGTCCACGCAGCACGTTACAGCCGCCCTACCCGTTTAATTCAGTGATTTTATAACTTCATTTTGGTCTCGTTGTAGAGAGTC
Organism: Pygocentrus nattereri; assembly: GCF_015220715.1. Classification (NCBI taxonomy): domain Eukaryota; kingdom Metazoa; phylum Chordata; class Actinopteri; order Characiformes; family Serrasalmidae; genus Pygocentrus; species Pygocentrus nattereri. The sequence goes on along the minus strand of NC_051211.1, from coordinate 32,686,639 downwards.
AGGGGTCACTGTGTCAGTAAAATATCTTCGAGACTGGACACTGAATCTCGACTCCAAATTGTGCAACATAGCGTGAAAGCCCTGCAGGTCACATAGCAATGAAGTCTCGCTTAGCCAGTCGCTACAAAAAGGCAACGAGATTTAAGACGAACATTTGGAGACGAATGGACTTCGCATTTATGAGCATGTTAGTTAGTTTCCTGGAATGTTAAATCTGCTGTCAATCACTAAAAAGTTGCGAAGATCAATTCTCTTTCGAATTTCCCCGTTTCACCTTAAATGGTGCCGCATTTATATTTGGTGCCTCAGTCTTTTTAAGGTGACTGAATTTAAGGTGGAATGGAAACATTCGAACAAGAAGCTGGAGAATGAGAAGCGACTTCAGCCTCATGAAACAGCCAAACGATGAGAGGCATTTTACAATAAGCTGCTCTACTTCTGAGGGAACATTTTCTGGCGGAGACGGGAGGAAAGTGGCTATAGCTGAGCTAAAACTTAAAGCAGAGCAAAGTGAGTCTGCGTTTTCGTTCATATTTTTAGCCTATACTAGGACATCAGCACACACTGAGACATACTGGACATTAAACGTTGTGGATCCCAAGGTGGTTTGATTTTTGTTGAAACGACAAAATGTCTCTTCTGAACATCTGGGTTGTGACTCCTGATCTAACCTGGCTTTAATGCAGAGCTACATACGGTTCAAGATTACACAGTTATACAACAGCATTCCACGCAGGACTGAAGCTGTTCTGAAGGCAAAGCCTGGTGCACTTTATCAGGAATGCAACATTAACATATCCCTAGGTGTTTCCATTATTAGGTCCAATGTACTTCAACAGTGCATCTATATTTCAACACGGTCACAGAGAACAGAGCTTGAAAACACAAGGGGGTGGCGTCATAATTTGTTGTTAGCAGAAACTAGTTTTGTGACTTCAATCTATATTTAAAAGGTTACTTCTATTGACAAAAATACTTTCTGCCTTTCCAACAGAAATACTGAAAAGCTTTTTCCTCTTCTCATACATTCCCACACCTCTTAGCAATAATGCAGCATTAAAATGGATAGAAATACACTATATTACTAAATATTTTCACTCACCCCTCCAAATCATTGAATTCAGGTGTTCCAATCACTTTCATGGCCACAGGTGTATAAACCCAAGCCCCTAGGCCTGCAGACTGCTTCTACAGACATTAGTGAAAGAATGGGTCGCTCTCAGGAGCTCAGTGAATTCCAGCGTGGTACCGTCCAGTCGTGAAATTTCCTCACTACTAAATATTCCACAGTCAACGGTCAGTGGTATTATAACAAAGTGGAAGTGATTGGGAACGACAGCAACTCAGCCACAAAGTGGTCGGCCACGTAAAATGACAGAGCAGGGTCAGCGGTTGCTGAGGCGCATAGCGAGCAGAGGTCACCAACTTTCTGCAGAGTCAATCACTACAGACCTCCAAACTTCATGATTCGTGATGAATCTCGCTTCTCTGTCTGGCAATCCGATGGATGAGTCTGGGTTCGGCGGTTGCCAGGAGACAGTACTTGGCTGACTGCATTGTGCTAAGTGTAAAGTTTGGTGGAGGGGGGATTCTTGTGTGGGGTTGTTTTTCAGGAGTTGGGCTCAGCGCCTTAGTTCCAGTGAAAGGAACTCTTAATGCTTCAGCACCAAGAGATTTTGGACAGTTTCATACTCCCAACTTTGTGGGAACAGTTTGGGGACGTTCCTTTTCCTGTTCCAACATGACTGCGCACCCGTACGCAAAGCACGGTCCATAAAGACACGGATGAGTGAGTTTGGTGTGGAAGAACTTGACTGGCCTGCACAGAGTCCTTTTGGAAATATAATGCAGTTTCATAAGAGCAAGAAACAAGCAGAGATAACCAGAACCAGCGGCCCTCATTTAAAAACATTTGTATGTGCAGATCTGATCTTAAATTATTGTGATTGTTTTACCCACAGACTACAGAAACTGTGTGCTCAAGTGATTTTAGTTATCACCCATATGCACATGGTGATAACTTATCAAATTTAGAATAAAATTCAGGCATGAGCTCAGGACAGGAGAATTTGGTTTATTACATGCAGGCCCCCCAGGAATTCTGAATTGAGCTGATTCGGTTAACAGAACTGTCTGTGTACCACACAGTCATCAGGGAGACTCACTGAACAGGTTGGAACATGCCTCTTGCCTCTGAATGAAAAGAAAGGGTCTGGTAACTAGAGGATTCTCCTAGTAACCCATGGACAAAGTCAACAACAAACGACAAAAGCACCTGCCACCAGCTGAGTACACAACACAGAGCCAACAGACTTTTCTCATACCAATCCGGTATTTCTTCAACTAGGTTTTTAGATTAGCTGTTTGTAAACGAAGTATCAAAAAGTGGTCTATCATGTTCAAACTACTCAAAACAACACAGAGAGAAATGCTGACACCCAGTATTGGATCAGAAGTGCCAGTGAAACAAAAAGCTAATCACTGCCTGTGGTCCAAAGTGGAGGGTGATGGCATTTGTCATGCAAATCAGTTAAAAACTAATTGACATAACAATAAACAATATATATATATATATATATATATATATATATATATATATATATATATATATATATAAAACCCATTTCTCCTTTCTCTCAACGTCGCAAGCAACTGGCGTAAAAACTTGTGGAAACATTCCATTTTGTTTGCATCCATTATGCCGGACTTTTGGCATAAACAACCTAACAACCTAATGTGCTGGCATTTTATTTCCACATAACATATTGCAGGGTAGGCACCCAAACATAGCTGTGCTGAAAATATTTTTAGGAGTTATGCTTTCCTGTTCGCCCTTCTTTTATGAGTTACTGATAATGACTTTGACGTGGAAAAGTTTAAGTACCCCTGCTTTAGCACAGAATGTCTTATAATCCTGACACAGGACAGACAGAAATCACATTTCCAGAAATTTTGTATTTTCAACTTTTTTTTTAAAACAATCTGAGGAACCTAATAAATGACATTTATTGCACTTACAGGTGCATCTCAATAAACTTTAATAATTAAATTTTAGAGCACTTCATGCTTCCCTCTGCTGACAAGCTTTATGGGGATACGGATTTCATTTTTCAGCAGGACTTGGCACCTGCCCACACTGCCACAGTATCACTGTGCTTGATCGGCCAACAAACTCACCTGACCTAAACCCCATAGAGAATCTATGGTGTATTGTCAAGAGGAAGACGAGAGACACCAGACCCAACAATACAGACGAGCTGAAGGCCACCATCAGAGCATCCTGGGCTTCCCAACAGCTCCACAGGCTGACTGCCTCCACGCTGCACTGATGCAGTAATTCATGTAAAAAGGTGCCCCGACCAAGTGTTGAGTGCATATACTATACATACTTTTTACGTATTAAAAATAATTTTTTTAATTGGTCTAATATTCGAATTTTCTGAGATACTGACTTTTGGGTTTTCATTGACTGTATGCCATAATCAACGTTAAAAGAAATAAACGCTTGAAATAGAGCACTCTGTGTGTAATGAATATAACATACAAGTATCACTTTTTGAACTGAATTACTGAAATAAGTTAACTTTTTGATATTCTAATTCATTGAGATGCACCTGTAACTAAGCTTTTATCTATCAATACCACTGAAACTAAAAAACAGTTTGACTGACATCAAAAAATCAGTAAACCAATACAATACTCAGTATAAGGGGAAATACTCCCTTTCCAATTGGAAGTACCAAACCTCTTAAGTACTTTGATAGAGTACTGATATCAAAACCACCAGTTCCATTATAATCACAGAGGATTATGCGCTTTTATTTGTAATTAATCTAAAGTGACTGAGCAGAAGCTGAGAAATCTCATCCCACTGATGAAACTCTACTGCACAAAAACGTGATTAATTCAATACTTTATAGTGATACAGCTAAGTAACATTTTTAGTGGTACTAAATCGATTCAGACTGCCAACTTCACTCTTGCATCTTCAAAGGTCAAAACCACCTTCAGATGACCAAGAACATCCTTTCACTGGACCAAAAAAAAAAAACAAACTAGGAAAGCCAAATAAAGCCACAGATGCATGGTTAATAATAAAATAAATACATCACAATCAAAAATTTATTATCCCAGTAAATTTGGTGAACTTAAGTAATGTATTCGGAGTGAGTATCAATCTGTGAAGCACAGTGCAATGCAAAAGAGAACTTCATATGCATTTCAAAAGGATCAAATATAAAACCTTCAGTCCAAGATTTTACAAGGAACATTCATTTGGAACATAATATAAATTACTTACGGTACAAAATTCACTGCACACTTCAAAATTATATTATACTGAAAGAGTTATACAAAGAAACTTTATATTTTACATGTTAACAGATGTGATGTGACATTAACTTCTTTTTAAATAAAGATATTTTAAATGGTATTATCCAGCTCAAACGACGGGTCTCTTTAGTCTTCTGAACTATTGCAGGTTAAAGATTTTAAAGTACTGCAGCTTGCGAATAATATGTTAACACAAAAACTCAGTGTATAATGCAGTGTTTTTTTTTTTATATTTTAAATTTCTAATTGAATTATCTGTGAGGGTGGGGGGGTTGAGGAATTTGAGGTAACTGATGACATTTATTTACGCAGTCCATCAGCTCACGTAGGTCAGCACAACTGACTGAATGGGCTCTCTGCAGACAGGACACAGCTTGTTGCGGTTTTTCAGCTTTTTGGCGCAGGTGTAACAGGCCATGAGATGTCCTGTGCGGCCATGGACGATGCAGCCATTCTTGGGCCTGCTCTGGCAGATGACGCAGGGCTCCAGACAGGTGGTGGGGAGAGAGGCCTCCAGACTGTTGAAGCGCTCCAGCTCGGGGGTTTCCTCTTGGCTGTGTGCCACTTGCAAAGAGGAAGTGGAGGGCTGAGAGGAGGAAAGGCTTGAACCCTGGGAATCTGAGATGGAAGTGGCTGCAGCATTGGCAGCCGTTAATTCGTCTCTGCTCGTGGCAGGTGATCGTGAACACTTGCCATCCGGTACATCCATACCTTCATCCGGATCATGGGTGGGGCTGGAAGGCTTTGATGGCAAGGGTTTGCATTCTGAGGCAGAGCTGAGGTTTGTACTGAGACAGGTGCCATCAGCAGCTGCGCTGGTTTCGGTGTCATTGCTGGGATGCTCAAGGCTAGAGTTTATCTCTGGCAGCCAGTCTGGTCGAACTTTCCAGCAGCTTTTGCAGTGTCGAGGGAGCGGAGGGTTCAGCTTATCGCACTCAGAGCACCTCCAGTAGTCCTGAGAGGCACAGAAAACACAGATCATTATATTGTGCTTTTACAGCTAAACAGGGGACATGTCTGGTAATGTAGTCCTCTCCAAAGTAATGAACAACAACAACAACAACGAATGAATGAAAAAAAATAAAACATTAAGGTCCATGACAAACCCTTTTGGTGCTACACAAAACAATTCTAAATGGTTCTTTATACAGGTATGTACAGCAGATTCTCCAACAAAATAACTAACCTTCATAACTTTGGGCTAGTAACATAATTGGAACAGCACACACTGCAAAAAGTACAATCTTTGTCATGGTTCTATGAACTACCTTTAATATAAATTATATATATAAATTATAAATGATCCTTTAATAAAGAACTAGAAGACTTTTTTATAGTGCATAGTCACTAAAGACAAACCAAACCACAGTACAGCTTCATGTCCATCATTATTTCACAAAGACAGCGTGGACAATATTTTAATTCATTACAGGTAAACTCATTGGATCCGATGAAAAAAAAGTAACTAGCAAACATACTTCCTCAGTAATCTCAGGATCTTCATCAAAGGAGTCTTCATCTTCTGCAAAGATTGTAACCTCATATACCTATGGAAAAAATATAAGAAATACATTTGTTACAGAAATGAAGGACAAAAATAGAAAAAAAGAAAGAAGCTGATGGCAGATTCCAGAACTGTCATGGCAACAGCTGATTCGAAAAGTAAAGCCACTGCATGAAACTGCAATTCATGACCACAAGAGGGAGCAGTGTGCTTTGCTGTACCCTTTGACCAAATTAAGTAACCACATTCACAATGAAAGGTAGGAATGTTTATAACATTTAATGAGCCTATAAATTTCAGGTAGCATTTGTTGTGACCCTCTAAGCATGAGAGGCTCTGTTCCATTTTAATGGCACCATAGAATTGAGCGCTTGAGACCTCATCTTCTCCTGGTACGGAGTCGTCATCATTCTCGCTGTATGCATCTGAATCAATGGACTCCACCTCAAACTCCACACTGAAGTTATCAGAGTCAGAATTCTCTTCACTCTCATCACTGTTCTCACTATGAGAAACACCTACATCCTGTGGAGCAGAAACAGAAACTCCAGTCAGACAAGAGAAACAGCATATTTATCTCATATCACAACACACTCCAGGCTCTAAAAGCAATATAATCCCAGGGAATTAAATATGTCAAAATCCAATATAGTATTTTCTTAGAAAGCTGTGTTCATATATTGTCACTCACTGTCACAATAAGACCTTGTATCTATGTAACAGTAACCTAAATTTAAGGAATAAATGTTCTAATCTTTAAAATCAGTTAATATAACAAAATTCCAAGTGATGTTGGGCACTACTAATAAATGAAAACTGACAGTGACAATATTCTCCAAGTTCGAACAGACAAACTACCTTGATTTCAGGGCATGGCATTAAGATATATACCTTCCAAAGAGACAAGTATTTTCAGACACAGTAAACACCTTAATGCAGGAAAAAGGATCCATACGTGTGTATGTATATATAGGGAGCACTAACCGAATTGCTACATGAGTCTGAAGAGTCGCTGCTCTCTCTCTCTCTGCGCAGGCCGCCAATCACACACCATGACAGACTGTCATCAAAAGTCAGGGAGAAGCTGTCTGACTTGTGCCTCTTCCTGGGCTCGCTGCTTTCATCCTCAACTGAGAAACTTGCTGGACAAAAATGAACAATTAATATATAAGTTTGACCCCAAACTCTGTAAGGGGAGGGGGAGGTGTAGTAGACAAAGCAGCACTTCTCAGTTAATCAGATTACTTAAGCCCATAGTCAACCCCATTCAATGTGAGCAGAGGTTCAGGATATTCATATTGGACAGTGCTCACTTTGGACTTAAAAAAGCAGCGTACACTACCTAACGAGTGTAATTTTTAAAAATCTTTCCTAAACAAAATCTTTCCTAAACGCATTGCAATAACTCAACACCAAGAAAAACTGCCCCTTCTGAGTAGGAATCACTGATTTAATTTCTCATTCTTCATAAGAACCTTATCCACCATAAACATCAATAGGGAAACTACATGAACTTCAATAAGTAGCCTGTGCTACCTAATATTCTGATGTGTAAAACTGGTATGTCATAACTGCTTAAAGCAATAACACAGTTTCTAAATGGTGCCTCAACAAGATTCCTAACTGCTGCCTAATGAAACAGGCTGCTTTTGTGTGGATGCTTTCAGCTTGGAAATGAGCCACTGTAGAGAAACGGTCATCTGAGCACATTCTGCACTGCCTCCAGACCTCTGTGTCCTTTATGGCTAATGGGTGGCTGTGCACTGAGATAAAGAGAGCAGTCATTAGCTGCCACATGTTGCCCACACATGTGCTCTTCTCTGGGGTAAGGGACTTGCCACACACTGAGGGAACTGTCATACTCCAGAGCCTGGGATCACATCTGCAAACAGAAATGCTGATCTAGGATCAGGTTTTCTGTTTTCCAACGCAACAGAGGTTACTAACCTAGGTCCTCTGGGCCTCCCTAACAAGTCTGTTTATTCTACTCCAGTTCTGGACACACCTAAACCATGTAATCAGCATTTTAACAGCCCTTTAGAAAACAAAGGTACATCAGGTATATGGGAAGCTTGAGGGAAACAATGTGCCCTGTCTGTGAGGCCTGCTTGGCTGTTTTGATAACCTAGACTTCAAATCACTCCAGCACTGATGTTCTTCCCCTTTCATTTTTATAACAGCTGATGCTGCATTTTCATTAATATCAGCACAAGTTATCCTAGCCCAAACAAATGCCACTGAAAACACAATGTGTAGTAAAATGAGGTGTGTAAGATTAGGCAAGTCTCAGATTTCCACAAACTAAATCCATGTTGGACACTGCTGTGTTCAAGTGTAACATACATGCAAATATGTAAAGCTGAATAGTTCTGCCTAACAATACCACAGCCATTCAATTTATGACAGCATGCTTACTTCACTATGGAAACACCCTCTTTAGCGAACCATTCTACTGCCTCTGTATCTTTACGTGTCAATTTCTCTGGTTTAAATGCATGTATATATACACACACACTCACAAGGATCACTGCTTCGCCGTCTCCTGCGCTGTTGCTGCTGCTGCTGCTGCACTGAGGTAGAGGAGTCTGAGTTTATCCCCTTGAACAGATAAACAAGCTTTAGTCTCACCACTGAGGCCCAAAAGCAGCAGGAGCTCAATAAAACCATTCAACCTATAAGACCATCAGTGTGAAACTGCCTCAAAGAGCCAGTAGCCCTGACTGTGCTTTGGAAAGTGATGTGCAACAAAGTTGAAGCATGCATGGAACTGTAAGTCTTACAGGAATACAAATTAAAAATGTCTATATAAAGTGAATAAGGAGGAGTAATTGCTCCACATATCCAAAAGTCAGGCTAAAATCACTAAAATATCATAACAATAGCAATTGCTATTAAAATGTGAAACTTACAGGAAAAAGAAAAAAAAAACAAAAAAAGCACAAAATCACTTTCTCTTGGTAATGGGAAATGTGCTGGTTTTAAATGTGGACAGACATTGTGATTAATTTTGTTTTTAGTTAGATTATGCTGGACAGTGATTGCATATTTATTTACCTCTGGCCCTCTGTCAGGTTCAGTTCGACTCCTGGGTTCTGAAAAAGTTGACTGGGACTCTATGAAAGAATGAGAAGATGGGTCTTAGAGGACTGGAATAAGAAAGAAAAAAAAAATTCAGCACTTAGTTAAAACATTAAAATAAAATACAATGTGTTTATACCTGGGTTTTTCACTGCTATGAGGTTTTTTGAAATCATTGCAAACAAAGCTCTGAAAAGACAAAGGCCTAATAATTAACATCCTGGATAGTCTTCAGTTTCAGTTTCTGTACTGCAAATTTGCATAAACACAGAAACAACTAAAGCTGCAACAGCACTAAAGGCAGGTATTCATCAAAAATATTCACTTTATATATACAAGCCTTTTAAAATGCATTATTCCATGTTGCACATACATATTACATGTAACGTCAGGTTTTACTGTCAGATGGATTTAAAAAAAAAAAAAAAAAAAAAAAAAAAAAAAAAAAGAGAGAAGCCACCTGTGCTTTGTTAGCCCCACCCTACAATCCCAGGAGATATACCAACAGAACAGCTGTTCCTGCTCATCTCACCGTGCCAAAACTGCACAGCAGATGGGTAAGCTTTCAGAGGGCAGTGTAAGGGGAAACTCACCTTGGCTCTTTGACCGAGAAGCTGGCCACTCCGAGCACTGCACCGAGTGCATCGTTCCCGCAGTGGACGATGTGCTGCTGCTGCTTATCATATAACTCCTTACTCATGATGTACTTACCGAGGTAAAACATGACCTGAAAAGGAAAAAAATTACACAAAAAGACAATAGGGGCTGATTAGCAATACAAAGGCACATCTTGTTCTGACCCTACAAAGACAGAACAACACTGATAAGAGAAATGATGTAGTCAGTCTCCAAGCACTCTGAAATGAGAGGCCTAGTGGCAAGGACTGAACTAGCTTAACTACAGACCATGATGAAAGGGGCTAATTGTAGACTATGTTCAGGAGTTCAGGTAGACTCGATGCAAAGCCAGATCACACTACAATCATATCACATAAATATAACAAAAAGATAACTTTGAAAGTGCACACATACTTCACTGACTGAACTAATTGCAATTATAATTTATTATGTTCAATGCATAAGCAAACAGCATCTCTCATGGTTGCTGTCCATTGCTGTGGTTCATGCAGGAAGAAACTGTGGTTAACACATGGCTAATGCATTCCAATAAAGCAAGCAGACAAAACCACAGTAAATGAGTCACAGTGACACATCAGCTATTTATCTGCACAAGGATGAACGCCAATCACAAGCTGCCCCTCCATTTTTCAAACATATGCAAAGTAAAATGGAATGTTACTCTGCGCACAACATGCCAAATGATAAGATAACATTTTGACTTGGACTCAAAGAGGAAATATAAAACAGACAAAACTGAAAGCACAACAGCAAGTTAGAATTAAAAAAAAAAAAAAAAAAAAAAAAAAAAAAACAAACACTCTAAAAAGGACACACCTGCACAATTTCCAAAGATGTGTACTAGTACATGTGAACTAGTTTGAGGGACAGCAACTGAAACTTGAGGACTGATTATTTTTAACCTAGCCAAAAGACACTGACTCACGTGAAGTGTACATGCCAGAAAGAGGCAATGTTCAACAAGTACCACACCAACACTTCTTCAGTGACAACATGTGCAAAAATGACTAACATCAGCACTCATATTAACTTTGTCTTAACACTGGATGCCGCAGAACACAGAAAAGGTCAAAATTTTAGACATTAAGCTGAGTCTTAGACAACCTTAATCCATGCAATGTCTAGGCTCAGGTTTAATGTGAGGAGATGGGCAAAACGTGTCAGATACACCCCTTCCTACCTCCTTCATGGTGAAAACATCCTTGTCTGCACCTGCATCTTTTAACAGGGTTTGCAATTGCACTTTGGGTCTTACCTGAACCAGAAAAAAAGATAGAGAACATAAGTTTCACATCACAAATACAAGCAAAGCAGACAGAATTTACTGATAATCTTACTCAACATCCCAAAAAGCCAACTGATCCAAGTCAGAATACACACAGAAAATAGTCATAATAAAAATCAAAGTTCTCAAAGGTCCAGTTACTCTTACTCACCAGTTTTTCATTGTCAATCTTGTTGATCTGACAGCTGCTTAAACAACTCTCGGTAGCCATTCTGATATTCTGTAAAAATTAAAACAAGCAGAATTTAGTTAGCTTCCATTCCAACATCACAACAAAACATCTGAAAAAGTTAAGAGTGAATGACAAACTTTACCTAAATAAATAGAGGTAATGCTAATACTCTATACACTGTACATAAAGTGCTTGGGTTCAGTGAGAAATGGGAGCTTTCTGTGGGCCGGCTCTCGATTTAAATAGCCCTACAGAGGCATGTCAGGGCTAGCAAAAGATGTGTCAGGGCGGAGAGCAGCTGACATGTCGAAGCATGACTAGCGCAATAGTAGGAGGCACCTAGCGGCTGGGAAGCATCAACACACGCTTCCCTAAAGCTAGGCTACATGTCCGGACATGTTCCCCGGTTCAGCGCCTTACACACAAAGCAGTCTGCATTGTGTAACAGTCATCACAGTGAGTCGGACTGACCGGAGCTAAACACATTAAGACCTAGAGACAAGTGGACCAACGCTAACTTTCTGGATCAACCACTGGACATATAACAATGAAGATTAAATGACTTTTAAACGATACTAATAGTCTTCACCCATCAATGCCACTGTTAACGATGGAAACGTATAAACAGCTGATGCTCCAGTCGTTTATATCGTTGCGGTGCTAGCACGTATTTACCCTTAACCTACTGTACAAGCTGCTGATATGCTCCTCTTGAAAACGACTAGGTTAACTTCGTCAACTGCTTAACTTAATGCATTCATGTCCAACTTCTTAAGGGATGATTTCCAAACTTGCTTTTCTCTCTATATGCGCGAGTGAAAAGACTGAATTTAACATGATAAATGGTAAAACTTTTTTTTATTAATATGGTTTTTATCGATTTAAAAATTCAGGAATATGGACCAAAGGACACGTAAAATTTGCACTACGGACATTAATAGCTTAAATGATAATAAAGGCAACAAACCACAGTTGCATTTACATTACAGCGTGCTTTTTTGTTATAGCAATGCGCATGTTCAATACTGACAGGTAAAATAAGGTTGCTGTCCTTTTTTGAGATGATAACGTTAGCGAACTGGTTTACCAAGGCAGACATGAGTGGTCTGATATTTCAGGTATTTAATACTTCACATTTTCACTAACCAAGAAACCTCACAGCAGCTTTAAAAGCTTAATGGTAGTGAACTTGTAACGTTAATCCACAAGCACTAAAACAGCTGCAGGAAACAAGAAATAAACAAGTGCTGAGAGAGAGCGACAGCTGAAGAGTCAGCGAGATTACAGGCAAGTTTGAAAAAGCCAAGGCTAGACAGGTGCTCGGTAGCGTTATGTACAGATGAGCAGAGAGACAGACCGACCGACAGATAACCGAACTACTTTATTAATCCTGAACCAAAGCGCAGAGCTACAGCAATAAACTCAAACACAAACACAGCCACGCTGACCGCGAGTTCGCACTAACTCGGCAAAAAAACTGAAACGCTGTAGGTGCATAATGTAGCCGCTTATCATATTACACGGCTGCTCCTTCCAGTCAAGATTTCTGTCAGTTTGCACAGTTGTCCTAAAGTAGAGCTGAAAGGGTAACGCTATCTTAGCGGAGAAGCGCGGCCATTGTCGGTCGCCCTGAACGCCTCTGTTAGCAGGAAACACCGCGGCTTCACCAGGCCTCACCGCTGCACTGCTAGCCTAGCTTAGTCTAGCTCACCTGCTGAAGTTACCGACCGAACCGAGCAAGTAAAGGGTTTCGACAGGAAAGCGACGTTAACATGTTTGCAGTCTTCATATCGCCGAAAGTTATACGGTATATATACATACATATAAAAAAAACACATAAGCGCCTCTCACCGAAGCTCCCGCGGAGGATCTCCAGCGCGCGGCCGCTTCAGCGCCTCCTGCTGGACCGTTAGACAATTAAAAAAATTTGAAAAATAACGAACCATAGGCTCACGTGCAGCGCACGCGGGTAAAATGACAACAAATATGAATATAATAATATCAACAATAATAATAAGTTACAAATAATTAAAACTCAGGTCTTTAACTGCCCATCATTATTCTAATTGTTATTTTTATTATTGTTAACGTTATTAGTTTTATTTTTTCTTATTCTTGAGTAGTAGTTAATGTTATTTATTTAATATTGTCAATATTATTGTTATCGAACACTTTTAATACAACTCAAAGTGCTTCACAAAACAATAAAGTAAATAAAATATATATCTTCCACAAAACATGACATAATATTTTATTAATTTATTATATTATTATACATTAAATATAATAACAATAAATACAAGGTAAATTGAAAAGTGGAATAAAAGTTTCCAAGAAATAAGGCTTAGCCAGAATGAGAGACGCGTGTCAGTATAACTTAGGGTCTCAATTAGATTTCATAATAAAAGTCATTAAGCGACCAATCGAAAATTTCCATTTTTCAAATGGTAAAATATAAAGTGTAAAAATGAAAGTGTCCTCCTTTATGCCCTCACCTACACTCACACTGTCAAATAAAAGAACACGTGCAGATTTATTGTACTTTTTTCATGAAGCATATCACATTTACTCTCATATCTCAAATATTTTCAGTTTGCCATTGCACTGTAACTGCTGGGATAGGCTCCAGCCTAAAAGGAGTTCATTCCTTTTAATTATTAATTAGTCAATAATTCAAGTGTGGTTATCTAACCAAGTCCAGTAATCCAAAATCTATAAAGCTATGTCACTCAAACCACAATAACTTTAAAAAGCGGCTCATGTTCTGCTTTTTTGTGTTGCTAAAAGCATTCACTAAACAGTATTATCATGTTTCAGTCATATTAAAACTGATGACACTGATGAGAGCATTTGTCTGATTAAAGTATGTGTCATCCATTATGGAATCCAGAAGGTAAATGGGACTTTAATCATGGCATTGAGTTGATCAGTGAACCTCACCTTGAGTGTAAAATAAATGCCCTGCTTTTCAACAGCAACAACAACAACAACTGTTGTTGTTTACAAAACATTTATAAACAGTTGTTTACAAAAGTCATGGCACATTTTATACTGTACATTTCAGGTTTTTACCAGTGGTGGACAGTAAATAAGTAAATGTAATTCGTTACTGTACTTAAGTAGTTTTTTCTGTATCTGTACTTTACAAAAGTCTTTCCATTTTTAGCAACTTTTTACTTTCACTCCACTACATTTCAAAGTCAAATATCTTACTTTTTACTCCACTACATTATTCAAAACCTGTTGTTCACTTGTTTGTGTTTATAGTTTTTATTAGACTTAAACTTGTAACTACGCTGCAAATAAATCTTAACCTGAAACTTTGCAGAAAGTTATTTCAAAGCCATTCAGTTCTCCCTGATGGAAATTGTTTGCCTTCAGTGTTTTATGCTGATGATAATTTTAATAGACGTCAGCGTCAGACTGATTAATGACGTTCTATTAAAAGACTGGTTTAGCAAGAGAGACACTGGTGTATTTTCACCTGAAATGAGTTCATGAAGCGAGTCTTGTTATAAAAATGATAACAGGACATCAGAGTCATAATTCATCTTTACTTTCGATACTTAAGTAGATTTGAAGGTAAATACTTTTGTACTTTTACTCAAGTGGAGGTCTAAAATCAGGACTTCTACGTTTACTGGAGTAATATTTTACCTTGGACATCTCTACTTTAACTCAAATACACGGTTTGTGTACTTCGATCACAGTATGCAAAACTCAGCAAATAAAATAATGAATCAATTTTGCGACAAAATTGCCAACAGGTGAAGCGTAAAACATGGAATATAATAAATAAATAAATGACTAAATAACTAATAAATGCTCACTGAAGGAGGATTAGCCACACTGCTGGAAACATGTCCTGGGCAGGTTCTGGAGGGGCAGACGACTGTTGTTATGACTTCATAGCTAAACATTATTCATTAGAGGAAGAGAATTTTTTTCCCTCTCCTGAATCATTCATGTGGCCATGAGTGCTCAGTTTAATGACTCAGGGTTTATTTTAGAACGGCTTGTTCCTTTAAGCTCGACATGTTTGGGCTTGTAAGGCTGAAATTGTGACTCAATTCCTGGAGTAAAGATGCTGGAGACAAACCAAGGTGAAGGTTCAGACACTTCAGATTAGATCAAAAGTACTGTGTCCATTTCACAGCTGTTTGATCGAGTTTCGCCTATCTGAGCATGCCTCACATGCCTCTGGATCCTCTAAGGACTGTTGTATTTTATCTGTAATTACATTGTGCACGTTATTATAGTGCTACAACCTCAAATTGCAGTAAATTACAGTGGAACGACTATGATCAAATTACATTTCATGTCAGTTTTGGGTCTATAGCTGGGAGACAAAGAACTGCATGTTTGTGAGGTTGAGAAACATGTAAACACTCGGATGTAAATACAGACACATTTCCAGCTCCTTTAGACCAGTTTAACTCTTTTCATCTTGTCTGTGCTCTGAATGTACAATCATGTCAGGGCATAGTCTGACAGGAAAAATGGCCACTTTAAAATAGACTTTTTGTCATTTTTATATCATAATATCATTATTTCATATCATTCAGTTACCCTTTTCCTGTATATTTCTTTATTCATGCATGTATTTCTTACAGATAGTTTGTTCAATGTCTTTGACTATAATGCCATTTGAATTATACTCATTGGCCACTTGCAAATGCTACCCTGTAGGTCCAGGTGGGGTGTGTACTCATTCTAATTGGTGGCAAGTAAGCCTGCATTACTTAGTACATGTTTAGCTACATGCCAAAGGATTATTTGGAGCGAAGCCATAGAAGAACCAGTTTTGTAAATGAGATACATCAGATGTGTGTCAAGAACCTTTTGTATTTAACATTATGTACAAGTTATGTACAGCCTTCACAATAAAGGACCTTTTAAGAAGTTTTCTAAATAAAGGCAATGACACTAAGTGCAATTTGCAAGAGAACATCTTTATTTTTGCAGCTTTAATATGTAGTTACTTAATTTAATTTTACATAGACGTGTAAACTTCAATATATATCAATATATCAAAATTCATTTCTTAAATGTATTTTGCTTATGCATATAAATATATAATAATATACTAAATATATTCAAAAACAAAAGTGCCTGGATATTTATTTCTCCTCACTGTATAACCTCAGAAGAAACATGTAGGTCCACTTTCTCTGTAATCAACCATTTCACATATTGACTGAACCACATACTGAAAGGGGAACCGTCTATGATATTGCTCCAACACACTACTTTTGGCACCCTTATCTTGCTCTGTAAGCTGCCTTAGTTTCTGCAGAAGCTTTTCTAGAGCAGATTCGGAGCATGACTGGACATATATGACAATTGAAAGCAGCATTCATGTGCAAAGCTATGAGAAAGATGGCCAAAGGGCTTTGACAGAGAGAAGATAAGTTAGAAAACATTTTTTACAGATAACATGAAAGCCATTCCTTAGACAGTGAGCAGAGTCAGCCAAACACACCAGTTGGCTGCGACCTACAGCTTAAATGTGTGAATTTCAGAGATGTGTCTAGACGCAAAGAGCTCCCAGCATCTTGAACAGATTAAATAACACAGAACGGCTGCGTGATGACTTTCTGTGAAGAAAAAACATATTGCCTCAATCTTGTGTAGTCAAACAGAAGGAAAACTGAAATCATTAAAATATGTTTTATTGTAGACAACAGTATGAAAAAAAACTTGATTAAATAAAACCATCAAAATACCAAAAAAGCAATAACATTTGAACATTGACAGCATTGTTTAGACACATCCAAACGAAACAGCTTCTGTTCCGCACCGTTCACATATCTGATATGCAGTCAGTACCTATGTTGAATTCCGAGTTGAGAAAGCCACAAAATTCCAAATTCTTCCATTCCAATTCTTCCAGTGACACTGCATTTAATTCCAGTTGGACCACATTTACGTCTTGAGCAACCATGTCACGAAGCAATGACATGCTGACTGAGTGTTGAAACCTGACCAGGTCATCTAAACACAGCATACTGACATCCTGCAAACAAATACCTTCATTTTAATGGGAACACTGTAGAAAGTCTTTACAGTTATGTAGAGCAAATGAATCCGATATTTAGTTGGTGTTGTGCCATTTTCAATGGGCATGTCAATTAAAACACAACAGTAAAAGAAAACAAACAAAAAACAATACTTACAATAGACATTTTATTTTCTTACAGAATATGTTTGATACCGAACAATGCAAAAATACTGTATTTGAAACAAAAGACATTACTTTTTACTTTTTAACAGACGCTTCTTGTTCGTCAAGCAGGAGCAATGTTCATTTTGTTTGTTGGTGTGCGTGGAGTCATTTGCATTGGGCACATCAATAAAAAAAAAAGGAAATACAAAAATATGTACACTATATGTCCAAAAAGTCTTTAGACACCTGCTTGTCCAGCATTTCTTCTGAAATCAAGAGAATAACTAGGGAGTTTGTTCCCCTTTGCTGCAGTAACAGCTTCTATTCTTCCAGGAAGGCTTTACACGAGATGTTGGAACAATGCTGTGAAGATTCGTCTGCATTCAGCCACAAGAGCATTACTGAGGTCAAGTTCTGGACCACACAGTGCAGTTCATCTGCCCTCTGCAGTCTGTTGGCAATGCTTTTCTATGGAGATTATAGAAGCTGACAACTAAATGCTTGTGTCAGCAGTTGGTGCACTTTAGCAGCTGAATTAGCTCATTAGAAAGATTGTCTGGATGCTTTTGGACATACAGTGTACCATCCACGTTTACAGCAGACATTTATTTTGACACTGAACAGACTCATCCCTTGTCTTTGAACATTTACCTGGCTTGTAAACCTTAACTTCCTAACTCCAGCAGCTAAACTGTCCCAATGTTTGGGTTATGGTCCATTATATTGTCTCTGACGTCCTTCAGGCACTGCTGGAACTCTTAAACGGCACTTGATTAGTGTGGCGGATGGCTTACGGGCGCTGAGCCAACCTGCTCTTGCCCTCCTCCTGCTCGGCCAATTTGAAGTGTGTGTACGCGAGGATGCCGCTGAGCGTGCAGAGGATGCCCAGGCCCTGGTGCAGAGAGAGCGGGTCGTGGAACAGCACATATCCCCCCAGCAAAGTGATGCAGAACTTAAAGTGTCCAAACATGTTGTAGCTGAGAAGTTTTAAGGTTAAAGAACAATTACACAACCTCATTAGACATGTACACACATCACCTAGACTCAGCGGCCAGACAAAAGCTTCAATTACAAGCGTAAATGAAGGCGAAGTCACTATAACCTACAGTAGGTATATATCACAAAGTTGAAATCGTTTTAGGACACGTCAGGGATGATTAACTTGTTTGCAAAAACTAAACACTTAATGTCTGTAAAACATACTCAACATGAACATGCCAGCCGTGCACAACCTTCCCTAAATATAGATCAGTAATGTTTAATCCATCAATCGAGTGTGATTTATTCGTTTTAGTGGCATTTCTCATCAAATTTCTACCACAAGCACAATAATTTCTATTAGCCCGTCAATGGGAATGCCCACGCAACATTAGCATCAAGCTAATAATTATGTTAGTTCTTCTTTAACATGTGCTAAGCAATAGAAACCCGAAGCAGACACTTAAGAATTTCTTAATTTGCTTGTTAGTTTTACAGCTTCACTGGAATCTTTTGAATATGGTATTTATGATATTTCATGATAGATTAAATATTAAGAATTGTTTATAATAAATCTCTGATTCCAGAAGTTAAAAATTCCTTTAATTGTATCCATAAACATTTTGCAAAATCATATCAGGACCATTCAACCTAACTGAAACAACTGTGAGATACACCATGACATAAAAATGAAATTGTGGCAAAATTCTTTTTGAAAATGTTGGAATGAACTACATATTCCACAAAACACCGTCTGCTTTCAACCAATCTCTTTCACTCCTATTTCTGCCAACCTTTGGAATCGTGCATTTTCTCTCTGGTGCTTTTTGTGTATATTACTATTTTTAATCATTGTATATTATAGCTCTATGCACATATAATGCTTGCATTTTAACATTCTAGTTGCCCCCACACAAACTACATTTCACTAGTAGGCCGGACTCCGGACCCCTCTCAACTGTCTTCTTCTTATCCCTAAATAAACAAATCATACCTGACAGAAAGTGCTTTACTTCGTGCTTTCTGGTGTCAAATCACACTGTTCATGGTAACAGCAGCACCTCTGATTGGTGGAGCTTGCTTTAGAATGTATGGGGAATGTATTTATTTCCAAAGGAATGAAGAAATAAAATGCAATATTTCAAAAACAAAGGTGAAATCAGGCTGACCTGTGGCTTTAACTGAAGTACTTATATCATCACTTCACAATCTCATAGCTCATAATAAGTGTATGTTGGCTGGATAACGAATGGGATTTTATTAACATTATTTTTTGCCATGCACTCTTTCACTATTTATTACTATTATTATTATTATTATTATTATTATTATTATTATTATTATTGTTGTTACCTTGGGTAGTAATGTTTCTTTTACATGAGCAGATTTAAAGGAAGCTATCTAGTCAGATACAGCAGGCCACTGTGGCCAGCCCGTGTTCTCTGAAATCATGTGTAAGCAGGATACCCTCTACTGGTGACACTGGGAAAAATTCTGAGGACAGGAAAGTGACCGCTTTAGTTTGAAAAAACGCTGAAGGAAGGGGTTACAGACAGACCCCTGTGAACCAGAACAAATAGGCAGTGACAAAAAGATACATTTAAGTTAGCAAGAATGCTATTTCTTGTGTTCATCTGCAGGTTATTATAGTAGTACTTTCATTATGAAACAATCTAAAAAGGCATCAAGAACAAATGGAGTTTATCACGTTTACAAATCTCTAACATGCTTTTAAGAGGTGCGGTAACTATTGCACTATTTGATGATACTTCTGGGTCAAAGCAACATAGAAATTGCAGTACACTGTAAAGTTCAAATCTCTCGGGTAACTTGGAGTTAGACTACTATGAATACATTACCTGTGTTCTTAAGCTCTATCTTACTGTCACCAACTGTGCTGGTTTGAATAATTCAATAGTCCATATGTTATTTGCAGCCTGAACACATATTAGGGGTGGGGCTTTTCAGTCATAAGGCATATTCACATCTAGTTTGAAAACGAACACATGCATTTAAACGCTCTCTCATATCAAGTCTGTAACTTGCACACAGCAACGGTTTTAAGGATGAGTTTTAAGGATGCATTAAAAAAACAACAGGCTGACTGATCAGGGGTCTGTTAGTATTATAATGTCAAGCTTGTAACAACAGAAGAACCTTTTTTGCGCCATATAGAGCCATTCTATAAAAAACATACAGCACATTTTCCATCAATCTGAAGAACAATGTTGCTTTGCACGTTCAGGATTCTATATAGAACCTTATTCACCAACTGAATATTCTTAAGAAAAAAAATTCTTAGGCAGCTTTCAAGAGGATTTTGACATTCATCAGTGTTTTCTTGTTTGGGATTTTACCACACTGTGGATGTGACTAACTTACCACAGCACATGGCCTACAAACAAGATCAGTCTGATACTTCAGAAAGAAAGGATACGTGACCGGAGAGGTGTTCCCGATGATCCAGTATATGGACAAGTTCACGAGGAACGCAATAACCCCAGACAGAAAAACCATCATCTAGAAAAAAGGTACACAAGAAACAAGGTGTTCAAACATCCAAGCCCAATTTAACCCCCCCCCCCCTCATTCTCTCCTCACATTCCCTTCATGAAACACATGGGGTTTAACTACTAGGGAGCTAACTGCTAATGTGAAAACTTTTTTTCACCCGGTCCCTAAAGGTTTAGGTGGCCAACAATAAAAAAACAATCGCCCCTTTGTGGTTATAAAGCTGGTGTAGCAGGCTTACTGTTAGCCACTTAGTTTCCCAGCGAGTTTTTTTCCCCTACCTAGTGCCAGAGGGGTAAGAGAAAAGTTTTTTTGTTTTGTTTTGAGCAATCTTTAACACAATATATTAAACTGCATGTCAAATTTGTGTTTCCATGATAAGCAGCCTTTGAATCAAGCATGAAACACAGATTTAAGAGTGAAAGTAATGCTTCTCAAAATAGCGCACATGAATAAACTGCTTTCTGACGCGCCTGCTAACATAGGCTCCTCTGTTACGACTGGGTGTGCAAGTGCCTTCAGGAATTTCCTGTGGCCAAGCCAGTAGAGGTGTGTCTGCCCAGTCAAACAGAGACACTCTCACACTCACTCATTCACCTACTCACCAAAGCCTGTATGGACCAGGGGCCGAAGATGCCCCCCTCTCCAGTGAGTGGCTCGAAGAAGGGGACGATCACGAGGAGGAAAGCCGAGGACATGGGGGCTTGGTAATACAGCAACTGCATGGAGTTTACCTGCAACTCATGCTGCTTCGCACCCACCCACTAAAACGGGGACAGAGGAGAAAACTAGCTTACACAGACCACAGTTACTTTTCACAGCGGGGCACTGATTTGACCTACCCATGTTTAAATTTTGCACCACAGCTTTACAGAAAGATGCTTGAATGTGACCTTTCACATTCATACTCAATAAGTACCATATGATGTTCAAGGGAAAATCCACCAGTTTCTCAAAGTTTACAAAATTCCTATGTAATTCAGTGGTTGGGATGTAAACAAAGTCCTTCAGAGTGGTTTGATGTGAAATGGGTCACTGTAGAGAAACATATTGACAGTTCTTTAAAGTGGTCATGATAGGAACCTGGGGTCAAGATGTCTACAATACAAGTACAGGCATTTAATAATAGAATATAGTAGGTTCATTAGCTGCATTTCCATCAAAGTACTCTGAATGACTTAATATTAACCATTTAATTACACAGAAAAGATGAAAAAGTCTCTTGTAATAACACAAGGACTTTTTAGGGGGGTAACTTTCTAGAATTTTAGAGGGGCTTGCCAGTGTTATGTACCTTCCAACAACTGTTATGAAAGAACATGTTTTTTGAGGCAGAACACAGATTGTTCAAACTCTCAAATGGCTGGGACCTGCTTGTGGCTCCACGCTTTTGTTACACACATCTAACATCAAAAGGAAGTCAATGAATTTTTCAACATTTATGCATAATTGAATCACTGAGACAAACATAGGTCATTCAGACTGTTTTGATGTGAAATGTTTCATGGTAATTTAGTTTGTGATTCTACAGCACAAATTAATTAAGATGGATTTAAAAAACGTGTTTTAGGCCAAAACCTTCTAAAAACATTTGTAAAACAATTTCTCAGATATCATTGTTTATTCATAACCATTTCAAGTTATGGTTTTCTGTGAAGGTGCTTTAGATCTCTTCATGGATGGCAGCTCACCACCTGAAGCTCAATCCTAGCAAGACTGAACTGCTGCTCATCCCTGCAACTACAGATCCTCATCATGATCTTGCCATCTCATTCGAGAACCCTCTGATTGTTCCGTCTGTAGAGGCAAGAAGTCTTGGTGTGATTCTGGATGGCCAGCTATCGTTCTTGACTCACATCGCGAACCTAACTCAGTCATGCAGACATCTCTTGTACAACATCCGGACCTTCTCACTCGAGAGGCTGCCCAGGTGCTAGTGCAGTCTCTTGTCATCTCAAGGCTTGACTACTGCAACTCGCTCTTGGCTGGTCTTCCCATGCAGACCATCAAGTCTCTGCAACTCATCCAGAATGTGGCAGCACGGCTCGTCTTCCATCTGCCCAAGTTCAGCCACGTCACCCCACTGCTGCGCTCCCTTCACTGGCTTCCTGTAGCTGCGCGCATCAGATTTAAACCCTAATGCTTGCCTACAAAGCCAAAAATGGACCAGCCCCTACCTACTTGATGGCAACGGTAAAATCTCGAACTGTACCACAAGCCCTTCGAGCTTCGAGTACAGCTCGGCTTGACCCTCCATCCTTCAAGGCGTGTGGAAGACAAGCATCGAGACTGTTCTCTGGCGCCCAGGTGGTGGAACGAACTTCCATTGGCTGTCTGTATAGCGGAGTCTGGTGCTGTCTTCAGTACTGATTGTAATGTATTGTACTGCACTTATGTACTGTATTGTAGTGTAGTGTAGTGTATTGTATTGTGTTGTATTGTATTGTAGCGTAGTGTATTGTATTGTAGTATAGTATAGTATATTGTAGTGTAGTGTATTGTAGTGTAGTATAGTGTATTGTATTGTATTGTAGTGTAGTATAGTATAGTGTATTGTATTGTAGTGTAGTATAGTGTATTGTAGTGTAGTATAGTGTAGTATAGTATAGTGTATTGTATTGTAGTGTAGTATAGTATAGTGTATTGTAGTGTAGTGTATTGTAGTATAGTGTATTGTATTGTAGTGTAGTGTAGTGTAGTGTAGTGTAGTATAGTATAGTGTATTGTAGTGTAGTATAGTATAGTGTATTGTAGTGTAGTATAGTGTATTGTATTGTAGTGTAGTATAGTGTAGTGTAGTATAGTATAGTATAGTGTATTGTAGTGTAGTATAGTATAGTGTATTGTAGTGTAGTATAGTATAGTGTATTGTATTGTAGTGTAGTATAGTGTATTGTAGTGTAGTATAGCATAGTGTATTGTATTGTAGTGTAGTATAGTGTATTGTAGTGTAGTGTAGTATAGTGTATTGTATTGTAGTATAGTATAGTGTATTGTAGTGTATTGTAGTGTAGTATAGTGTATTGTATTGTATTGTAGTGTAGTGTAGTATAGTATAGTGTATTGTATTGTAGTATAGCATAGTGTATTGTAGTGTAGTATAGTGTAGTATAGTATAGTATAGTATAGTGTATTGTATTGTAGTATAGTATAGTGTATTGTAGTGTAGTGTATTGTAGTGTAGTATAGTGTATTGTAGTGTAGTATAGTGTAGTGTAGTGTAGTATAGTATAGTGTATTGTAGTGTAGTATAGTATAGTGTATTGTAGTGTAGTATAGTGTATTGTATTGTAGTGTAGTATAGTGTAGTGTAGTGTAGTATAGTATAGTGTATTGTAGTGTAGTATAGTATAGTGTATTGTAGTGTAGTATAGTATAGTGTATTGTATTGTAGTGTAGTATAGTGTATTGTAGTGTAGTATAGCATAGTGTATTGTATTGTAGTGTAGTATAGTGTATTGTAGTGTAGTATAGTGTATTGTATTGTAGTATAGTATAGTGTATTGTAGTGTATTGTAGTGTAGTATAGTGTATTGTATTGTATTGTAGTGTAGTATAGTATAGTGTATTGTATTGTAGTATAGCATAGTGTATTGTAGTGTAGTATAGTGTATTGTAGTGTAGTGTAGTATAGTGTGTTGTATTGTAGTATAGTATAGTGTATTGTAGTGTAGTATAGTGTATTGTATTGTAGTGTAGTATAGTATAGTGTATTGTATTGTAGTGTATTGTAGTGTAGTATAGTATATTGTATTGTATTGTAGTGTAGTATAGTATATTGTATTGTAGTGTAGTATAGTGTATTGTATTGTATTGTAGTGTAGTATAGTGTATTGTATTGTATTGTAGTGTAGTATAGTGTATTGTATTGTATTGTATTGTAGTGTATTGTATTGTATTGTATTGTATTGTATTGTATTGTAGTGTAGTGTAGTGTATTTTATTGTATTGCACTTTACTGTGTTCAACTCTGATCCTTTTTTCTGAGTATCTACAGTGACTTTTGTTTCTAGCAGTATCTGAGCTCAGGACTGGCTTTTTCTCTAACCTATTGGTAACTAGCAAATACAAATACTTTCTCTAGATAGACAAAGCACTTATTGTAAGTCGCTCTGGATAAGAGCGTCTGCTAAATGCTGTAAATGTAAATATTTGGTTTCTATCACCACCACTGTGAACAATTCTGACTCTAAGTTTCTCTAAAAAGGAGCATTTCACACCAAACCTCTCTGAATGACACTGTTTACATTTAAATTATTTAGTTATGCAGAACTTCTGAAAAATTGATGGAATTTCCCTTGAAGAATAACTCGGTCGTTTTACATTGTTGCCCATATAGTAACTGGGAGTTTAGTATATTAACTTCAAGATGCAATAAACTAGGGACTTTAAAGGTTTAAGGTGTTGCTGTACAATGGATAAAATGACACTGGATAAAACTCTACACCCTAGAGGCCTATTCACAATGACACTTGCTGGCTAACTCCCCTGCTGTGTCAGGAATGAAGGCGAGATTGAAACCATGAGAAATAAAATGAGATACAGTATAACCCCTTCCTGACAGCAGTGGGAAATGCAATTCACTAGCAAGTAACGATTTTTACACTGATGACAGTGACAGAGTGACCGGAGTGCACAATCCTTGTTAACCAGTAACATGTATTACTTAAAATGCTACAAGTCATATTTGGTCAGTCACTCAATTGCAAACATACAACTTACCACTTGGTACAGCGATGTGACAAAAACTCCCAGTGTTGCAAAAACAATCCCCAGCATATTAAACTTCACGTCATAATAGGAGTTCAGTATGACCCCCAGAGTGATTGGCACCTGTTAAAGGACAACAGCATATTAATCCAACCACACTGGCCACTTTATTAGAAACACCTACCTTATACTTCCACTCACTGGCCACTTTATTAGAAACACCTACCTTATACTTTCTCTTACTCGTCACCTTATTAGATACTCCTATCTATGGCTGGGTAATAAGACACCATATTTTAATATCTTGAAAAATTATTTCACAATACAATATGCTTTCCTGAACATATCATGGGTATCGTCAGTACTTGTAGAAACCTGACCAACTGCTTGTTTAATTACAAAGAGAGCAAAATTAGTTTTTTAAAAAATAATTTAGTGCAAAATGTTGAATAAACAACATTGTATTCAGTTTTTGATCACTTTTTAAGTAGCACTGCTGGGTCTTTTTCTCTGTCGCAAGTGATCAGATGTCTGAAAAAATAAATACAGTGACACCGTCCACCTCTAGTCCTCCACTCACTGGCTACCTAAGGAGGTCCACCTACCTTATAGTTCCCGCCTAAGTGTAGAAACACAGGCTGTGGTTCATCTGCTCTACACTGGCCAGTTACTGACCACAGGCCTGCTGCTGTCCAGGTATCATTTGGGTGGTGGATCATTCTCAGCACAGCCGTGACTCTGCCATGGCAGTGTCTATGTGTTGTAGTCACGAGCGTGTCAGACACAGCTGTGCCACTGCTGCGTTGAGAGTGGACCACGACCCAAAAGCAGCTCGTAGCCGCGTACCAATCCTGAGCAAAAGTGAACCCCACTGGTCAGCGTGGGGCGGAGGGAGCTGTCAGGGAGCTTCACACAGACGTACACACTGATTCACGTCCAGCTACTCACCAAAGTCAGTTTAATCTTCAGGGAAAAGGTTTTTCTGTAGTGGAGAGTCTGAATGGCGATAATAACCGGAGTGGTCATGGCTTTGACCAGCTGGTATGTGCCTATGGTGTTGTTTTGGAGGGACAGGTTAGTGAAAGCGACGAATCCACAGAAGCTGAGAGCCAGCAGAATGATTTTGGTGGGTCTGAGATTTTTCGGAGAGAAAATGTCCATCTTGTGACACACAAACAGACCGAGCCAGGTCACCACGAAGTGAACCAGAGTCAGGGTCACGTTGGGGAAGCCATAGTGGACGTAGATCCATTTGTTCAGAAAGACGATGCAGATGGAGGAGAGCAAGTTCACCAGCAGCCCGGCGGCGATGCGGCTGTTCTCGAACAGTCGAGCAGGCATGGCGCAAACTCGCCTGCAGCAAACTTTCAGAGGCGATTCTGGACCGATGTGCTTCGAAGGAGCCGTCTGTGAAGGGCATTAGCGGCTTCCAGATGACCGGTCCACACGGAGCTGAGCTGCACGCTGATGGACGACTTTCAGCTGGGCGTCATGAAAGCGACGCTTCTGAGGAGGACGCCGGCGCCTCGCTGCCACGTCACTGCGCTCCGCCGCCACCGAGTGGCACAAATGAGCGGAGACCGAGCCGGTTGTGCCGAATTCGGCACCCCTGCCGCCAGATGCACCCCTCACGGAAGCGCATGCGCGCAAGGACTATGCAGCAAAACTTGGACGTTGCTATTTCCATCCATCCATCCATTATCTAAGCTGCTTCTCCGTCAGGGTCGCGGGGGGATGCTGGAGCCTATCCCAGCAGTCTTCGGGCGGAAGGCAGGATACACCCTGGACAGGTCGCCAGTCCATCGCAGGGCAGACGTTGCTATTTGTATATACAAAATATACATGTGAACTGTGGTGGACAGAAATCAAGTACATGTAATTCGTTACCGTACTTAAGTAGTTTTTCGTGTATCTGTACTTTACTGAATTTTTTCCATTTTGGGTGACTTTACTTTCACGCCACTTCATTTCAAAGTGAAATATCTTCCTATTTCCTCCGCTACATTCTGAGAAATCTGTCATTCATTTTGGTTTCTGTGTGCATAAAAACGTAACATGTCAAAACAAAAGAAGCGCAAAGCAAGACCAACAGTCGGGGCACAGCGGTCACTTTGTTTAGAGCTGGTTTTGACCTGTAAAATTTCGGGAGAGTCTGTTCAACATAAATGATGAACTAACCTAACTTTTTGTAAATAGAGCACAATACAGAAATATGTCCACATGCAGTCGTGACTGACGTGTCTTTTTTCTAAACTTATAGAAACACCATTTCATTCTATAGTGAATTTGGTTTAGTATCATAATGGTAAAAATAATGTAGCCGGGTTTTAGAAGGGGTGCATTCCCTGGCAGGTGGACTGGCTTAAAAGGCGCCCCCTGTAACTTTCTTTCTGTTGACACAACTATAAATGTTTTTAATCACACAGTTGTCACCATGTGAAACCTATACAAGCATCATAGATGATCTCGCGGCAGGGGTGCAGAATTCGGCACAACACCGGTTTGAGGAGAGCGAGCACAGGTCCTATTTCTCCTGTTACATCAGAGACAGGACTGCCAAACAAGAGAACACCCGCGAACTAATTCTAAACGAATGGGGGTGAATGGAGCCAAACAACTGAGATTTACGTAAAATAGTTTCTAATCACTAAAAAAAACTCACATCTGTATTTCATCTTAGCATTACTGCTACTGAGTAACGACTGGTCGGTTAGCATTACTGCTACTGAGTAACGACTGGTCGGTTAGCATTACTGCTACTGAGTAACGACTGGTCGGTTAGCATTACTGCTACTGAGTAACGACTGGTCGGTTAGCATTACTGCTACTGAGTAACGACTGGTCGGTTAGCAGTACTGCCACTGAGTAACGACTGGTCGGTTAGCAGTACTGCCACTGAGTAACGACTGGTCGGTTAGCATTACTGCCACTGAGTAACGACTGGTCGGTTAGCATTACTGCCACTGAGTAACGACTGGTCGATTAGCAGTACTGCCACTGAGTAACGACTGGTCGGTTAGCAGTACTGCCACTGAGTAACGACTGGTCGGTTAGCATTACTGCTACTGAGTAACGACTGGTCGGTTAGCATTACTGCTACTGAGTAACGACTGGTCGGTTAGCATTACTGCTACTGAGTAACGACTGGTCGGTTAGCAGTACTGCTACTGAGTAACGACTGGTCGGTTAGCATTACTGCTACTGAGTAACGACTGGTCGGTTAGCAGTACTGCTACTGAGTAACGACTGGTCGGTTAGCATTACTGCTACTGAGTAACGACTGGTCGGTTAGCATTACTGCTACTGAGTAACGACTGGTCGGTTAGCATTACTGCCACTGAGTAACGACTGGTCGGTTAGCAGTACTGCCACTGAGTAACGACTGGTCGGTTAGCATTACTGCCACTGAGTAACGACTGGTCGGTTAGCAGTACTGCCACTGAGTAACGACTGGTCGATTAGCAGTACTGCTACTGAGTAACGACCGGTCGGTTAGCATTACTGCTACTGAGTAACGACCGGTCGGTTAGCAGTACTGCTACTGAGTAACGACTGGTCGGTTAGCAGTACTGCTACTGAGTAACGATTGGTCGGGTAGCAGTACTGCTACTGAGTAACGACTGGTCAGTTAGCAGTACTGCTACTGAGTAACGATTGGTCGGTTAGCAGTACTGCTACTGAGTAACGATTGGTCGGGTAGCAGTACTGCTACTGAGTAACGACTGGTCGGGTAGCAGTACTGCTACTGAGTAACGACTGGTCGGTTAGCATTACTGCTACTGAGTAACGACCGGTCGGTTAGCAGTACTGCTACTGAGTAACGATTGGTCGGTTAGCAGTACTGCTACTGAGTAACGACTGGTCAGTTAGCAGTACTGCTACTGAGTAACGATTGGTCGGTTAGCAGTACTGCTACTGAGTAACGATTGGTTGGCTGTTTGATACACGTGTTATTACACCTCTATTACAAACTAAGAGGAAATAACCATTTGTGGTGCTTCTCTTTCTAGCGCACTATGGTACCCTGCTTAAGCTCAAGTTTCAATCCTTAAACTATTCCTGACAAAAACTGTCACATACATAAACACCATGGACATCACACAGGCCAGAACAGAAGATGTTGAGCAGCAATGCAACAACACTTGCGTCAAAACGGCAAGCTTGTAGCACGCTCCGTTTTCTGTCTGCTTCTACGAAAAGGCATCCAGAAAGCACAGAAACGATTAACAAATCTTTATTGAAATACAAAATAAACAAGATGTCAAATTCTTTTAAACATTAGAAACATTAGGAGAAAGAAGTGGTGTTCAGGATTGAAGCTCATAGCCAAGAGGATCCAATCCTTTATCTAACAGCAGCAGAGACGACTCCCTCATCTTCTGAAGAAATTTCTGCAGCTCGTCCTTCGAGAAGACCTATTCAATAAATAAATAAATAAATAAATAACCAACCCACCCACACACTTGGATTAAATCTTTAGTGATAAACAGATTTACTTATGTGTTTTTCCGACACTGTATGCCATACTGTTACGTATAAGCCTGGGCGAAATTGCAGACATAATTCAAGCTTCAACATGTCTGCTGTTAGTGTTTTTGGCAAGGCCTCTGTAGAGCCGGTAGAAAGCATCCTGCAGATAATATACGTCTCAAACTACCGGCCCATGAGACGGCTTCATACGGCATGCAACATATTTACACTTCATACTTGAACTTGTTGCCTAAATCATGTGTCATTTCTCTACAGCCAAATATTTACATCTGAAGTGTATGTGTGCTTACCACCAGATACTGTGGTTGGTTACCTCACATAAGTTGTAGAAAGTGTACTAAATCAGCTTAGGCTAATGCTTACAGTACTAAAAGCATAAACTGCACTCAAGAAGAACTCAAACGACAGGCTGACACAGTGAAAGCTGCGCACTGAGCAGGCTTGACTGTAATTCAGCCATAAGTAACTTTAGTACTATACTAAATTAGACTAGTAATTAGTTAAACCTGCCTTTGTAGATTAATTCATGACAGAGCAGTAGATACGGCAGGTCTGAATTAATAAATGAATGGAATTATCAAACAATTCGACAGCGAACACAGAGTAACTACTCGTTTTGCTAACACTTCATTCACGTTCGGCAGGTCCGATAACGCTATCACAGTAAAAGGCCTACTACTAAGTCTACCGGCTTCAAGTCTACTGGATTTAACACTAAAATATTGATATACTTAACACTTTACATATATTTATGTATATGTAATGCTTTATGTATTGGTACTTTTAACAACAACAACAACAACAACAACAACAACAACAACAAAAAATAATTTTTGTAACGGCACAATAATTGCTAATGCCAGTTGCTTTTTCTTATAAATGTTAAATGTTTTTAATCATCTTGTCAGGGACAACCAAGCAACATATAGAAGTTGTGCTCACACACAAGCATATAACCACTACTGTGAACAGGTAAAACATAGAGAGGTTAGAGTTAACAGGCCAGTATGTAGAAGACAGGTGAGCAAGGGAGAAGAGGACATGAGGAAAAGAGAGAAAAGAAAGTAGAGACTGACCTCATACAGCCTGTGCTGGTCAGAGGCGATGATGTCAGCGAGGTGGAGGCTCTCCTGGTGTCGCTCCGTCCGCTGCAGAACAGTCAGCAGCAGAAACGTCATCATTGGTAAACACAAACGCCGCAGAAGAGCCATCTGGATAGAGCGCTCAGAGTCTTCTTCAGCATCCTGAGAGTAAACACATGCAAACAATGTGATGTGGACTTTTACCAGGTTTCTGAAAACATCTGATCCACAATAGTACAGTTGTACTAGATAGTTTGATTAATAAACTAAACATTACACTTACTTCAGCTTCTCTTACTTTGCCACTCTCACGCAGCAGTTTCTTTTCCACGGTGCAACAAAACAATGGAAACCTCTGCATTTTTTTGTTCTTGTATTACAGTTTGTTGAAATGACTGCGTGGTTTACCAAAAAGGTTCTGCTATTGTTATGAAGTCAAGCTTCTAACAGTAGAAAAACCTTTTATGGTACTATACAGAACCACTTTCAAAAAGGTTCTACATAGAACCATATACAACACATTCTCCATCAATCTGAAGAACTATTTCATCATGAAAAGAACCATTTAAGCATAAACTCGTGGCTTTAAACAGAACCATTTCTTTTACAAAAAAAAAAAAAAAAAAAAAAAAAAAAACTGAATGCAAAATGATGCCCAGTTTCAGATTCTATTACAGAGCACATAGCAACAACAGCAGCCATATCACCCCCTACACTTCCTCTAGGGTATTACAATCTGTCAGAATGACTGTGGATCATATGAACATTAAAGAGTTTCTCTCACATCTCTGACGTCCACCATCCAGCCTCCATCCACAAACAACAGAACGTTGTAGATCCTTTCTTTCACCTCCTCTGTCAGAGCATCCAGCCGACCTTTCCAGTTTTCGTACTCCAACTGTATACACATACATAATGGGGGTGCAGAAGAAACAGAACAATAAAAAATGTTTGATAGCACTTAATTGCATGCAAATGTTTTTATTTTGCTTTGTCCAAACATTATTTAATACATTTTTCTATCAATTTAATATAAAGACACAAACATATTTACTTATGCAAACATATTTTAAACATGGTAAAATTCTCAAATGTTGGGGAAAACAAGATTAGCTCCATTACAAACCAGTAACAGCATGTTATTGAACATTAAATGCAAAGTGTGCCTTAAAATGACACAGTATTTCTAGTTAATGATCTATTTTACATTGACTAATTTGGGACAGTCTATACTGGAGTAGGGCTGCACTATAAAGTGTATTTTATGCTTAAAAAAAGTAGATTAAAAGTGCCAAAGTAACGTAATTACACTAGTGGGAAGTTGTTTTGGAAGCCCCACAAGTGCTTCCTTGTGGTTGGCTTAAACCTTGTTCTCCCACATGGAGAGCAAGTAACTAAACTTTTCAGCTAAACTGCCCGTTATAAAACCCACACACAGGCAGCTCAAAAATACCCTGAACTACTAACCTGATGACTATTGTCATTCTTAGTGTTATCAGATGAGCGCTGCATCAGTGACACTGTGTCCTTGTTCAGCCTTACAATGCATGAAAAGGTGCTTGCAGTTCTGACGTAAGCAGCTATTAGTATTTCACTACTGTAATTTTGTATTGAATTGTGCTTTTTTTCTGACAAAAGTGCACACTATGTAGGATGAATGTGATGATGGTGGATACTGCTGACCTTGTACTCTTTCTCCTTCATCTCGAAGGCCACCTTCTCAGTGAATTTGGCTTGCGCAGGCATGGTGGGCTGTATGGGAGGAGAGTTCATGTGCCTGAACCACTCATTAAAGGCCTCATGAGCCTCCTGATAAAATACACACAAACATAAGATGCATCATACAAGCAGTTTGAAGGCCTTACTTAAACTCCAGAAGACTAGAAGAAACAAACATTTTTTACAATATAAATTTAAATACAGAATTCACTGTAGGGCTTCAACTAAAAATTAAAAATAAATCGACATATTATTTTATTAAGTAACTAAATAGACCATTATGCCTTACAACAAGCAATGTTGTGCATTGTTTGTGCAACAAACCAAGATGAGCTAAAGTAACCATAGTGTATTACACTCTGTCAGAATATTTGTGTAGATCATATGAACATTACAGGGTATTATAAAGTCCTTTTAAATTAAACAATAGAAGCCATATCACCCCTACACTTCCTTTAGTGTCTTACAATCTCTCAATGCCCATATGGATCACAGGAACACTATGAAATATTGTAGATCATTTTTGTTTCAAGTAACTTTTTTTCTTTAAACAACACTGATGACAACATATAGATTTTGATGATCACTGCATCTCTTGATTTGTCACACTGAGCAACAAATCAGTATAGAGGGGGAGCAACGGCTTCTCACCAGGTATGCCCGGATACAGAGGTGTTCACGAATGGCGTTCTCCTCCTCAGGAGGAGCTGCTGTGTTCATTCTTTGCTCCTCCCATTGACGATAGATTTCCCTAATGGAATCTTCTGGAACTTTGGCAAAGACCAGCTTAGCAGCCTCATGTTTCTTAGAGGCTGAAAAGGAGAGATTGGACACGAGATCAGAAACAGTGCTGCAATGAAAGTGAAACAATTCAACACAAAAAGATGTTTAAATTGAAAAACTTTAAATTTTTTTCCTGATAAACAATGAAGGACAGACTGGAAACATAACAAGTTGAAAGAAAGTCTTGTGTTAAATATCTGTGTTTAGAGAGCATGTAGTATGGCTGCAAAGCAAGAAAAGACAGAATGAACACACAAAAAGAATGAACGCATCAATTTACGCGAAAGAACCTATCAATTTACATGGCATTGAGGACAGCCAGTCTGAGTGGCACACCCCATCATAGCTTTGTTCTTGGTTATTCACTAGAAGAACATGACTGACTTGTATTCATGCTGCTCTTCCCAAAATAGAAGAGCCGACTCCATATCTAGTTTTGTTAATGCTTTGTACAATAAAACTACAGAACAGATATGTACTACAGAAACTAGAGTAGATTTAAAGTGCAGCTATTAGTCTATAAATAACAGTTTAGGTCTAGAATATATTTCTGATATGATTAAAGAATATATAGCATAGACCTCCAAGTCAGTACCTAGGATCCATGGATCCATAAGCATCAGGACAGAGATGGAGGTTATAGAGGTTTTTCATGTTTGGATCCTATCTGAATATACAGTACAATAATGATAATAATAATAATAATAATAATAATAATAATAATAATAATAAAAAGCGGTCAAGAAAATTATGAAAGCTATAATTAAGGCAAAGAAAGGACACAAACTGGGGGGGGGGGGGGGGGGGGGGGGTGTTGTCAGGATTTTATACTATTTTATACATTGTTGAAGCTTCTATGTAATTTCCCGTTTTATGTTTTCCACTTTTTGTATGACGCTTAAAACTGAATAATATGAATTTTAGGATGCAGTTTGTTGTTTTACATTCTGGTTTTCATAATTTGCAGTTTTGTCTTGTTGCTGTTCTGTTTCCTAGATGCAGTGATAATACTGTATATTTACAACAGTCTAAAATGAACAGCGTGCTCTCAAATAAAGAACATAATTGCAATCCGGTCTCCGTACTCGCTCTTTGTTGGCACAAAAATTTCCACAACAGCAGTCTCCGACTTACACGCAGTACTGCACTTCGGCTGGATTCCATATACACTTTTCAATAAAATACTGGAGTGGACACAAAAGTAGTCCCCTCTACTGGTATGATCAGTACACTAAATAATGCAACATGTGCAAGGAGACGGAAGAAAAAAAAACCTTAGATGTTAGGCTGCAACAATATACGGTTCCTGTCCAACCTGGCTTCTACCACATACTTAAAACTATACCACATGTCACAACACTGATAGTCATGTGCGCAGATGTCAAAGGTGTGGGTTGATATATATTTCATTTTTTAGGCAGTGCTGAAGCTCCACCCACCCAAGAATTTCCTCATGATGGCATTACTCTGCTTCAAAGCCTCAGCACGCTGGGCAGGGTCAAACACCAGCCAATCAATGACATCAATTTTCTGCTGATCTTCCTGCAAAGTGAAAAAGGGGGAACAAAATAAAAGAAATAGGCTTAGAATTTATACACTTGTTCATATTTATTTACACAGAGAGCTGCATTTATAACTTCAAATCCTAACCTTCAACTCTAACTTCAAATCTAAAACTTTTTTTTATTAAATGCATACACTCTGGTCAAAAGCATCTCATGAAAACCATGCTGCAGATCTTGTTTTTTTCAGCCCTAGTGAACTTAAGGCAATAATGAAATTTGGTATCACTTTATTTTTTACAGTCCTTCCTTTTAATTAACTACCTGGTGAATTTCACTTTTGGTGTTAGGATTAGAAAGTGGATTAGCTTCAAGTATAGACCCTGCATCTCACATTTTGATCAGCATTAGGACTAAGCGATATAACCGTAATAAGAAATACCATGATACATCAAAAATAATGACATGCCCAATTTCTAATCCACATCTGAACAGCCAAGTAAACACATTCTACCAATGTATATTTTAGAGGGGGTTAGGGATTGGTGGTGTCCAACCTTGGGATCCGATAGGTGGTGCTAACAGAAAGAGGGAGAAATCTTTTTTTTTTTTTAAAGAGCCATGAAAATAGAAAAAAAAAAAAAAACAACAAAGCATTGCAATAGTGGATAATGTATAAAGTTAGTGAGTAAAAAGTAAAGATACAGTGATTATAATATAATACTGATGCTGTAGGTTTCTGAGTATGGTTATATGGGTATAGTATGATTTCAGCTGACCTCAAAATGAATCCATTAATCAGAATCTTTCCTCTTGATGAGGGACTCTTTCTATTTAGGATGAAGGTGCCTAACTAATAAAATATGCTTGATTTAAAAGAGTTGAAATAAATTACTTATAATAGGATAAATATTGTATTAACCGATATACACTGTGCCTCTTTGTTTTATCCCTTGTATGAGTCCCAGCTCTCTGTGTGTGTGAATGTGTTGTACCGCTGAAGTCCCTGTGTCCAGCGCAGGCGTGAGGTCATGGTGAGAAAATTCTTCACTGTCTCTGTCTCTGATGGCCTCTACCACCGTCTTAGTGACCGCTGCCACATCCAGACCTGAAAAGCACACACACGCATGCAAAAA
This sequence comes from Pygocentrus nattereri, assembly GCF_015220715.1. Taxonomy (NCBI): domain Eukaryota; kingdom Metazoa; phylum Chordata; class Actinopteri; order Characiformes; family Serrasalmidae; genus Pygocentrus; species Pygocentrus nattereri. Next base: position 32,650,551 of record NC_051211.1, on the reverse strand, counting down.
ACAAATACATTTATATCTCTCTCTCTCATGTTGATTCCCTCAGTCAGGAGCTTCACAGTAACTGATGGGAGTTAATACGCTGTCTTAATTGGCTATGCCTACGGCTGAACTACTCGATCAAAACTGTGACTATGATTTAAATTGTGAATATTTTCTTGAGGCCTGTTTATTGGTTAGTAGTAAAGTAGCATTTCCGCTTTTTCTGGCGTAAGGCTTGAATGCTAAACGTAATGCACCACACTGCCAGTCAACTGTCTGTGTGTTGTCATGTGCATAAGATATGGCTGTTTGCTTCTGGCTGTTCACAGTCATTAGTCATTAGGTAAAAAAATCCTACTTAAAACATATTACAGCATAAACTAGGCTATAATAAAAATGGTAGAGCTAGCAGAATCAGAATGACTGCAGGCTCAGCTTACACACAAAAGACAACTGTAAATACCTTCCATAAAGTACAGAAAACATGGAGAGGCTTCTTTCGGTTATTTATACTTCTAAACTGTGGAACTAAGCTTAATTAGGCAGTCAAGTTCAGTGCACACTTCAGTGCACTCCTTAACTGTCTATGTCTCTTTCTTATTTATCTTTTAATTTGATCTGTAGTGGATGAATGAAGGAGGTGTTTTCTCTCACCGGCTTGGCTGGCGAACTCCAGGCAGCGTTTTCGCTGCTCTGTCTCGATCACTTCCTCGAGGAATCGAGCGTACTGAGTAACAGCTATGTCTGCCGGCAGGTTACTGACATAAAATGCGATCAGCTCCACTTGTTTCTCCTTCACTAACAGAGAGATGTATGCCTTCAACACATCCACACATACCTCCTCCTGAAAGGTGGAGGGAGAGTGAGAAGGGGGAAAAAAAGAGAAACCCTTAAAAATGCAATATAATCCAGAGCTCTATCTACATATTCTAAAACCTAAAGTCTTTTTTTTTTTTAAATAAAGATGTTTAGGGTTTATTGTTACACCCAGTGCAAAGTGGAGTAAAACCACTGTAGCACATGACCTCAAGGGCAATATCACTTTCTTACATAACTCTGGCGGCACAACTGTATTAGTTAAGAAATGTTTTACTTGTGCTTTTTTGTTTTTAATGGCTTATTTGATATTAACAGCATTTTTCTTTCCACAAAGACAGTATTAATCCGCTGAGCACAGGCTGCCAAGTAATGATTCATTTTATGCTGCAGCTGTTACTATGTTCCCACTCTACCACACACACAGAAATTGAAAATGGATGCATTAGATAACCTCTAGAACTCTAGATCTGACCTGCAGCCCATTTAGTCAGATTCTGAAGAAGAGAGTGGTCCAACAAGACATTTACCTTATCAAACACAGAGAAAATGATTTTGCTGTGCGCTTACAAGCTCTCTGCTGAATGGCTCCACCTAGAGGCCACACGAGAGGCTAACGTCAATGCTGAATTTCTTCTGGGTACTGAGACAGCTCTTGGACTGACAGCTGAAAGTATTCTGTGGTGTAGTGCTAGCTAAGGAATACTGGCCCACTATGTGAATAGATTATTCTTCTGCAATTGCCTTCATGTGTATACTGGTGTGAGTGGGGAGAGAGCTGAACAGCAAAGGGTCGTGAATACCTCCAAAAAAAATAATAAGTCGCATTGTAAAAAAGGTTCATAAAAGGTTTCTTCTTGAGTCGTCTACAACTTATTCTTGTCTTGTAAAATTAATGTGTGCACCTTCAGTTGCATGCCCAGACTGCGGTAGAACAACACAAGGTGTGTCATGAAGCGCAGCAGATGTGCCGGCAACGGCGGACTCCTCCCCAACCAGTCACTGAACTCCTCCAGAAGCCCTACAGCAAAACACAAACATATTCAAAACTCACAAAACATACCTTAACACTGCACTGTAAACACAGACTCCACCATTCTTACAACATTACCATCCAAATCTCCGAGGATGACAAACTTCTGGATGATGTGGTAGTGCTCTTTGGTTGCCTCCAGAACCCTCTGTCAAACACACAAACAAATGTGATCAAAGCTAAATTACTGACAGCTCGACTATGAAGTAGGACTGCAGATACTAAACATTTGTAAAATATTCTACAAATATTACCTCAAATATTGAATTTTTTAAGAAAAGCCCAATTGAAGTGATTCATATGAATGAATTTATTTTTTATCCCTGGATCACTGGAGGTTTGGATGCTGAAAAAAATAGCTATACTGGGATTCCTGGTTCCCATCACCACCACTGTAAAGAGACCACTCTGAAAAACTATGGAAGGCCTCTTTAAGACTTACAACTTAGTGGTCAATGGACAACATTTGTTGTAATCCTATTACGACACAACTGCAGGATAAATACCATCCATCACACCAACCTTTGACTCAGTAGCTTGTAGCTCCTCAAATACTTTCTCCATCGTCCAACTGAAAAACAATACAATGAGAAAGAATCAAGCCCTATACAGTGTACCTTTAACTCGCTCAAACAGAAACAGTAATTACAGAGTGCTTTCCACCTCTCATCTCGAGGCAGAAGCTAATGAGACCTATAGCACTGGAAAATTTGTGGCTCAAGTACAGTCAGCTGAAATACTGGGTTTGGTAGGCTTACATATGAACACGTTGCAGAGCCGGAAAAAAAACCCTTTAAGACTGAATTTTGTCTGTACTTTTGTATTTTATTTTCTGCCACTTATGTGTACAGTGTCAAAAACCACACAAGCAGCGACAACCACATAAGTCAATTTAAGATTACTTAACAATTCGACATGGTTTGAGGTGGGTGTGTGATGATTTAGGCAGTTAGCACCATGCTAACTAATGACTTTAAGCTTATCATACTTGTTAGCTTCATTAGCCTGGTAGCTCCAGTGCAAACTTAAGACAACTGGACAAATTAGATTTTTTTTTAATGAATTCAATAAATGATCCTTTCACAACATTTCAGTTTAGCAAAGTCCAATAAGCTATAGCTCATTTAAATCGGTTTTATCTAAGGAAAAACATCCAATCTCATGATTGGATGCTGTCGGCAGGTCCTTACCTGGCCTCCAGGTATTCTCTGGGCAGCTCCTCTAGGTCCTCGTGACTCATTCCTGAGGAACGGAGCTCCTGCTCTAACAAAGAGTCCACCAGAACACGGAAATATGCCCAAACAGTGTCCTCCCATGTCTCACACACAGGCAGCAGCTATGAGGGGACAGAAACAAAGTAGTTCCATTTACTCAAGTACATGTACTTGATCACAGTTATGATGGATTTGAACTTTGTTAAGTATTTTCTAATGATACTTTTACTTCTTCTCAAGTATATTAGTAAGTAAATCAATCTACTTTTTACTCAGTTACCGTTCATCATGATCATTAACATACAGTTACTAATTGTTTTCTTGTGTTAAATTTCATTGTTATTTTAGACAAAAAGGATCCAAAAAGAGAAGAAACGAGTTTAACAAACATCATTTAATAGATGCTGTATGTAATAAGAATTTCCACTGCAGTTCTAGAAGTTACACAAATACTTAGGTAGTGTTTTGAGTTGCTGCTTTTGTAGCAACTTTCTTTATCTGAAAGGTACTGACTGTACCTGACTGTGGTCATTATTTCACTGCACTAACAATATTTTTCCTAGAGTTTGGCTGTAGGCTATTCTTCACACTGCTGGACAAAATAAAAGGGACGCACAATGATCTCGGAATCATACGCAGATGTTTCCAAGAAAAAACAGCTTTGGAAAGATGTTTGCACTTGATCAATATAGAGCTATTATATCGACATTTGTGGTAAAACATCTACATTTTATTAACGGCTCTTGTAGTCCTGCAGAAATAAATGCTGTTTTTCTCTGTAATGCTAATCCACATAGATGGATTGGTACCAATTTCTACCTTTTACAAAATGTTTATGCATCATCAGCAAGAGTGAAAGAAAGAAATAAACAAACAAAACAATTTGTTCATAAAGTCCCATATAGTGAGAGAAGAACGGGTGTTTTTCATTAGTTACCTGTCGAAGGTTTCCGCTCAGCACAGCATAGATGGCTCTTTCATACCTGTTAAACTGCTCCTGCACAGAAAAATCAAATGCAAAGAAGATTTCAATCCACATATTTATGTAAATTTTGACATACTGAAAGGAAAAAAAATGACTGGATGGACACATAAATATACAACTAATTTCAGAATTTGTTTGTACACTTAAGGTGGAAAAATGTGATGAAATGTGGCACATGGTGAAAAAAACAGGAACAAAAATCTTTGACAGACAGACAGACAGATAGAAAAAAATCTTTTACACACTCTTATGATGTAAAATATCCATACAATAAAACAAAACTACAAAAAAAACAACAAAAAAACAATCAATTTACTAATCAACTTTAACTTCTATGGCTCCTCTATGGAATATCTGACAATTATTTTTAGCTTTTCTATAATTCTTTTTAGTTATTTTGAATAGAAGGGTTAGTGTGTTTGAAAGAACCTCACAAGACTGAACTATTTATTGCTGAAACTGAGAGAAGTGATTAGTGTTTGAATCTTACCTCCTCTGCCATCCTCCAACAGCACACTTTCCACACACACCTCTGAGGATTCCCTTCCACTGGCTGCAACTCTGCACCACCTGCGAAAGCACAAACAAACAGGCATTAAACACAGGATGACTGAGAAAAAAATATATAAAAAAGGAACTCAATTCCTAACAGAGCAGTACTCAATATTACCCAATATTAACTGCCCAACCTTGCATCCCGCAGGCAAAGGGCTTATAATGATTAACTAAGATCACCTTTAATAGTCAACAATACAGTCTTTCAATTGCATTTTGAAAGTTTGTATCAGTTTGTGCTTGTAAATTTGTGTTTTCATGACATTTATATTCATGTCATACACAACTCTCTCCCTATTCTGGAGTCTCTCAAAGCATTTAAAAGCACAGAAGCCTACGGCTCTTCACGTCAGGCTGGGTAAAGGATCCCATGGTGTTGCATAACGAGGATAAAAACTCTCATCATAGGAAGGGTAAGGCTACATCAGCTAATTAACACAGATGTGGACAATAATGTAATACGTTTATATAACTTTCGCTAATGTTATCAGCCAAAAGATAAAGAGTGTGTCCCCCTAAGGGAGCTGCAAACAGCTGGGCACAACTTTACTTCTGTTTCTGGCAACTTAAATTATGTTTGAATGGCAAAACATACAGGTAAAATAAAAGACTGAATATCGCTACTGTCAGAAGAAAACCTCGTATCTCCAAAATGGTAACTTTACAGGGGAAGGAAAAAAAACTACTTAATTTTTAATGTAAGTCAGTGGAACCAGACTCTAACTCGCTTAGTTTCTTTTGGACCATACATCATGAATTTACATGGGTAAAGAATATTTTCAAATTATGTCAAAATCTGAAAAACTACACTGTGTATCAAACAGAGGTAATTTAAGTTTGCTAGTGCAGAATTTACCAGTTTCAGTACTGCAACCACTGCACTGCATTTAAGATCTGTGTAGTCTCTCGTCATTCAAGGCTACTGTTGCATCTTGCAGATGAATCATTCACAAATCACAGCAAATCAAAGGCACTACACAACGCAGTCAGTCCCTGGTTCAGTCCTCAATGTGGTAGTGACTATACAGTGTGATGTCAGATGAAATTTTAAAAAGAGTTAGCCCAAATAATCTGGAATCTGAAATGTACATTTTTTTTTTAGGCTATTTGTTTGGAAACATCAAATATTCAAAGCCTGTAAAATACTGGCTTGTGCCAAAAGTTACAGTGCAAAATAAATCTTCTCCTTGTGGCCTGCTGCTTTTATTTAACCCTCTCCAGTTCAGGCTACTACAGCTAACTTTTCTCTACCTAAGGTGGAGACTTAGAGGACCCTGCATGTTTAGGGTTCCATAATGTAATTTTATTTCATGTATTAATGAATCCTGCCAAGACATATGCAATTCATCACAATTAACTACACAAAATAATGTGATTAATCACTATTGACTGATTATTCAAAGTGTTTGCCAGGCCAAATAGGCAAGATTAACATTTGTGTAAATTTGTGTTTGTTCTCACCTCCATTGATGTTGGGGTCATGGTAAAGCTTCCACCCTTCCAAAGTGGCAGCACGCCAAGCCTGACCACAGCGCTTACATAACCTCTGAGCCTAAGTGCAAAATAAAAAATTAAGAATGTGAGAGCAAAAAATGACTGATTCCTAAAAGTAAATTCTAGACCCACGTCTTCTATAAAGACTCACATCATCAGTCATTCCTGCACGAATAAGTGTGAAGAGAAATCTGAGCAGTCGAGCGTCGTCCTCTCGGTCCAAATCAGCCAAAGGCCTTTTCTGCCTGATGGGGGCATCAGGGTCCAGCTCCGTCACCAGTGGCCTGCTGAAACCTGCACTGGACTGATCTCGCCTCAGCTTCAGAGTGTGCAGGGTGTTCTCCCTACACACAACAACAAAGGCACACAAGTCTACTGACTGACATGTCTTACTGACAAATATTAGAAGTCAAATCACCAGTTAACTGTCCGATGATGCAAATGTGAGCATAGTGTCTATTCTCTACAGGCACCCTTTGACAACAGGACCTTTTTTTAGTTACTTATTACTGCTATGAATACTTGTCCAGAACTAATAGCACTTCACTGACAGGATTTCACTTCTGGGTTCTCACAAGTCACCTCCCACCTTTAACAAATTTTACCATGTATTTCCCCCATTTTTAGCTTTTCTCCTAAATTGACCTTCCTCCCTTACATTACCTTAAAAGTACTTTTAACTTGGAATGCTGGAGTCACACATTAATGTCACTGCTGGCATTAAGCATTGAGAAACAGCAAACATATTAAGAGGGAAGACAGTTTAGTGCAGCTAAAGAGCTGTTTGACTGTATAGAAATGTTTGTTATATTCTATATTTTTTTATTAATCCATCACTAAATGGAAATTTAACCAGCGGCATCATTAGAAATATTACACTTTGACCCAAACCAGCCCGTTATCACCCAGTTTTAGAAAGAATTTGGCTGGTCTCTGGTCAGTCTCAACCTTGATATCCTGAACATCCCTGACTGCTTAAATGAAAGGTTCACAGAACCCTCATGTCCAACATTTTTAAAACCCACAGGAATAAGTTGTTCCCTACTGAGGTGTCAGAACTCTTCAGTTCCTCAGGAGATTCCAGAATTCTTCAGTTCCTCAAAAGACTCCAGAACTCTTCAGTTCCTAAAGAGGTCCCAGAACGCTACTGTTTCTCCTGAGCTTCCGGAACTCATTAGTTCCTCAAGAGGTTCTGGAACTCTCTATATCCTCAAGATGAGGGATGTCCATTCAAGGCCCTGGAGAGGAACCATCCTGCAGTGTTTTGCTCCAACACATTTGATCCATAAAATGATGTTTTTCAGGGGCATCTGAATATTAGGGCTGTGTGTGTTAGATCTTAGGTCTCCATTACTATGACTGAGCACCACTGCTGTACAATTTTGAGCAACAGAAGAGTTTCAGAACAAAGGAGTTCCAATGAAAAAGCGCCTTATGGTCTCTGTGGTCTTCATATATTAATCAAAAACCATAGTCAATAACGAACACTCTCTGATCACTACATAAGAAGAAATGTACACTCACCAGTACACAGACTTGGCATAGTACTCAATATTATCAGAGAAATCACCAATGTCGTCTTTGGCAATACTCTCCAGCCAGTCCACTACCAGCTGCAGGGGAAACCCAAACAAATAAATAAACAGAGGAGTTAGTCTGATAAGGCTTAATCCTGCCTCTACTTCTAAAATTGTGTGTGTGTGTGTATACCTGGCTCTGTCGGACCATGCTGTCCCTCTGAAAGAACTGCTCCATTATTGCCTTCTCACTTTCACTGGGTGCCTGATACAAACCATTATAACACAATTTAGGACCATTATAGCACCATTAAAGACCATTATAACATCATTATAGTCTCTCTCATTCACACACCTCTCCTTTTCTTCTTAGATCATTCAGTGCCCACCACAAGGTCAGAGAGAAACACAGAGCATGCATGAACACACACCAACACAAACAAATGTCACAGTCTTCCATTAGAATTCACTTACAGTTATATCCATCATCAGCCCATCCTCCATAGCTGTCTGGATCCTGTCCCTGAGAGAGAGAGAGAAATAAATAAGTAAAAATGGACAAGAAAGAAAGGCAGAATGGGAAACAAGTGGAAAGAAAGAAAGGCAGAAAGGGAAATAAGTGGAAAGAAAGAAAAAGAAAGAAATGGAAAGAAAGAGAAAGAAATGGAAAGAGAGAAAGAAAGAAAGGCAGAAAGGGAAATAAGTGGAAAGAAAGAAATGGAAAGAAAGAGAAATGGAAAGAAAGAAAGGCAGAAAGGGAAATAAGTGGAAAGAAATAAAGAAAGAAATAAGACAAAAGACGAACGAAAAGAGAGGAGGCAGAAATACACAGAGAGTAAAAATGAGCAACAGAATGAAAGAAACAGAAAGAAAGAAAAAGTTTAGATGCAGAGAGGACAGTGTTACGTTGTTATCTGATGAGGAGTGGATCTGCGTAGGAAAGGTAATAAAAATAAGATGCCGATACCGGTCAGTGTGTGTGTGTACCTGTAAAGAGAGGTGATGAGCCTCCAGGTGACCATCTCCTGCTGCAGTAGCCAGGTGATGCTGGCAGTTTTAGAGGATTTCTGCTGACTGGAGGATGAGCGCAGAACCAACTTCTGCAGTGTGTTCACCTACACAACACGACACCATCAGGACCAGGTGGACTTACTGATAGTTCAATGGTAGTCATCATCATCACGGTTATACTCAACCTTAATAGTTTTTATTTTGCACCCCCCCCTTAACATGTTTTTTTTGGGGGGAGGGGCATGCTCACTTAAGATTGCTTTGCTCAGCATTACTAAGCTTAATTGATGGATGAACAATCACAGCAGTAGTGGGCCATTTTTGAGTGATAGAGTTTTGGTGTTATCATTACTGTCACTGCACCCAAACAGGAGTTGAAAGTCATCATTTATGGAGATAAAAGGCTTTGTTGTGGCAGCAGCAACATGAAGATCTATGATGACTGACAGCAGGAAGAGAGCTGTGTGCGTGTTTATACCTTATCCTGACAGATAGTCTCATAGTCCTCCAACAGGTCAAACACAGCGCTGGATGAGTGACGCAAGTAGGAGTGCAGAAACTCCGGAAACAGGCTCACAGAAGCTGAAAGAGAAAAAGAGTGTATTAAATAGCGCAGAGGTCACTAATAGGTGGACCACGGTCCCCAGACGTTGCCCTATCCAAACTCTGGCCTATAACTGATAAACTATTGAGAATTACTCAATTCAATTCAACTTTACTGTCCTTATACAATACAGGGTAGTACAGTATAAAGAAACACTATCAGGCTACTTTTCCAGTGCAGTAATAAAAGATAAATAGCAACAGTGCAAAGACAAAAGACAGTAAAAAACAGACAAAATGTGCATAGTCAAGTACAAGTATCAAACGTAGAGAAAATGTGCATAGGCATAGGTTATAACAGGTATATTGGATGTATAGACAGTTAGTGCATAGTCAGATATTCAAGTGTATCAGATACAAAGACAGAAATGTGCTGGTGAACTGCAGTACAGTACAGTAAAGGCAGAAGTACTATTGGTAAAAAAAAAAAAAAGATGTAAACAGTGATCTGTATATAAAGTGTACAGTGCAACTGTAACAGATACAAGAGGCAAAGAAAGAGAAAAGGTGTCGAAGCTGTTCAGCTGTTAGGATGTGAGATTTTTTATTATAAACTGGTTCATACTGTTAAGAAACTGCGAAACTGAGTTAACCAAAACGATGAAAAAGTGCAACTCAAACCAGACTTCCTATTTACTTTTTCTAAAATTAAGCCCTTTAAGCTGCACATTTTAAAAAAAGCTTTGTTTTTTTTTCTTTTTTCTAAATGCAGCCCTTGTTTTTACTTGAAGTGAGAAAAGAAGAATATATATTTGGAGTATTTGTTATTGTTCCAGTTCAGTGTGAAAAGTGACACATATTGTTGAAATATTATTAAACTGTACTTTATCTGACTTGATATTCAGTTGCTAACTGCTGACTTGCTGCTAATATAACTACTAGGCTACTTCAGTATACGTTTTATCCCACTGAATCATAGTTATGAAGAAATTCTTTAATTGTACCTTTTTGAATTTTAATTAATTACCCCTGAAATAGTGTATTAAATATCTATTTTACTAACATCTATTGGAACGACCCGTACGTGGTCTTTTCAGTGTTTGACTTGCGCTGACTTCTGCTGTAGTCCTTCATCAGCAGTTTGAACAAGACTGTTATTATTATATAGCAAATTATAGAGGATAATTTGTTCCAGAATTATTAACAGACTTGAATACCGCATTGCAGATTCATACTAAAGTAAAATCACAGATCTCATTGCTAATCACTCAAATTATTGCACCTCCCCACGTAAAACTAATCCAGCTTGAGTAGGGTTGTAGATAATGTACTTCAAAAACATTTATATTACTATTTGAAGAGAAGAGAATATTTTATACCAACAAATAAAGAAACGAACAAATAAAGTCATATTTTATAAATATGCAGAAACGTGAGCATGTACCAGCCTCTCCAGGGTCCTCCTCCTTCAGCATCACAGCGCTCATGTTCATCTCATCAGTGAAGCTGGCGTCCCCCAGCATAGAGTGCGGAGAGGGATACAGACTGTTCGTCCAGTCACTGTCGTCCAGGTTCTGATGTGTAGAACACAAAGCAGAGAGAGATTTTAGTTAATCTGTATGGGTTTAACAATTCACAGAATTAATTTTTCAATTCAGAATGATATAGTGGTACCTTTATTCAATAAATGTTTTGATATATATTTGATGTATTATGTAAACACTGTTAAATTTTCAAAATATAATGTTCATTCCCCAATCCATCTATGTAAACTAAGCTTCAAAAACAGCCAGTTTTGAATTCATTGTTTATGATGTCAGCCAACAGATTTATATATACCCACCTATTCAGACAACAACAGTTTAGCCCCACCCACTCACTAACGTTATAAGGACCCTTTCAGCCTGGAATACTTTTTTTTTTTTTTTTAAACAATCAGAACAATGTTTCCAAAAGGTTCCATTTTCAGTTTATCAGAGCATGCAATACTACAAAAGTGAAATAGTTGAAACAAAGTTTCTCAAACCCAAATACATATTAAAAAGAACTTTCAATGGTGATTGAGCATTGGCACTGCAATTTAACCCATGACTAGGCTTAATCCAAGTCTGGGAAAGCAGTCCACAGTGTGTGAATCTCACCTTTACCTTTATGAGATTGAATCAGTGATAAAATAAAAGAGATTTTAATAAAATGAGGAAATAAAATGCATCAATGCCTTTTCACACCCTTACTGCATGAACCGAACTGAGGTGAAATGCAAGATTTCATTAACCATATGAATAGTTTTAAAAAAAAAGGTAATGGAATCGTAATGAGGGCAGAGTTATATATCCCACCACTATAAGCTGTTAAATGATGACCTGGTGTGACTCACCATGCTGAAACTGCCTTTGGGGCGCGGTGTGTTCACAAAGCGGGATGGCCTGCTCCCTGTGCCTAAAATAGCAGACACATCTGGGTTCTTCAGAGCACTTCTGGGGGTGACTATGTAAGAGAGTGAAACCAACAAACACCATACAATATTCAACAGAAAAAGAGGGACATAGACAAAAAAAGAAAGAAAAAAAAAAACACTTTTAAAGCACTCATCAGGGAAAATCAATATGCATTATGTAACTATGTAACATTTCATACACTCCCCAGTTCATACATTACATATATGTTAACTAAGCTACAAAACAACCTAGTTTGAATACCTTCATTTTGTGATATTACTTTAAAAAACACTTTACATATCTGCCAATATAGCCTACAGCTGTTTAGCCCTGCTGATTCACAATGAAGTTATAAGAAGTGTTTCAAAGACAGCTTTTTGAATGAGGTGCTGCAATCAGAGCAGCAGTCACTGACATACCTCCTTCAGCAGTCACTGGCTGCCTAACAAGAATAACCCACTCTAAATGAACTACCCTTCATTGTGGAAGGAGGGGAACTTTCAGCTGCCCATCACTGTAAATTACTGTATTTTCCTAAAAGTGTACATTTGCCATATAACAATTAATATCATAATGTAGCAGTGCTCAATCCATAAAATTTCACCTTATTAGTAGTTATGCTCACCAAATTACCACCGCAACGATAAGTAATCTCTGCTAGCATCTCAATTTTCCGTTAAGAGAGCATCTCACTACGTAAGAATATAACACTATTGACAGCACAAATTTTTTTGTGACTGAAGCAATAAACATTGGTGCTTTGATGATCACAGATATGTGCATTTAGAACTATATTATGATAAACGCTTTAACAACTATATAATAAATAAAATGTACTTAAGCCTTTGTGTACTGCAAAATATCACAGTCCTGTAACAATATGTGGTATCAAGTTTTTCCCTAGCCTAGAAATGAATGTGTTATGTGAGAAATCTTACAGGACTGTTTGATGAGTGACCCAGGCGTGTGCCGTAGCAGAGCTCGTGCAGGAGTGGCTGTGGAGGCTGAAGGAGACTCATCTTGTGCGAGTGGAACTGGATAAACAATTAAGGATCAGACATAATGCAATACATGGCTAAAATACAATTACAATATTAGTCTCAATATAATCATGTACACAGTGCAGCTTGACTGTCATGGTCCAACTAAGCTTGTAATGTAATTACAAGAGACAGACTCCGAGGTAAACAACCTCTCCATTCACTCTCACACAGAATTGCTGTGACATTTTGAAGGATTTTCTGTAGTACCATATGTGATGACTGCTTTATAATACCTAAAGAGAACACTGCCTTTAGCTTTTCACCACCGAACTCACAAACAAGCACTCGTCTCAGGGGTTTATTCACTGCAGCTCTACAATATCTCTCTCTAAGTGGTTGTAGACAAAGAGCAGCTCTTCTGTTTTTCCTTACCTACACAGTGCAAGTGTCACACTCACTGAATGTGCACCTTCGACTACAATTTCTAACCCAATTTACTGTCTTTCCCTAAGATCTAAATGCAGATGTCTTTTTAGTCACTGTTCCTCTTGAATCACTAACCAGTTTAGTAGTCTTTGTGACTGAAGCCTCAGCCATCCCTGCCCTAATAATGAAGCTCTTTTAAAGTCACTTACGATGTTAATTTCTCAACTCTATTTTTGATGACCTGGCTTCAGCCATCAAAAAGGTGGATAAAATCACAGCATGGCTTCTTACAGGTTGCTGTTGAGGTTGTGATACTAATACAGTTGGAACTGCTCCTCTTTTAAGTTAAGTGATACTTTTTTGATCCCACAACCGGGGAAATTCCACCTCTGCATTTAACCCATCCGTGAAGTGAAACACCACATACACACCAGTGAACACACACACTAGGGGGCAGTGAGCACACTTGCCCGGAGCGGTGGACAGCCCTATCCACGGCGCCCGGGGAGCAGTTGGCGGTTAGGTGTCTTGCTCAAGGATACCTCAGTCATGGACTGTCGGCCCTTGGGATGGAACTGGCAACCTTCCGGTCACAGGGCCAGATCAAACACTGAGCAAAGGCTGCTTGATGCTGTCTACAATTTCAGAAACTGGAGTGAAATGGGCAGAGCAAAACTAACAACTTTGAAGTGAAGGTGTCCAGAATCCTGTTAAAGACGTGGGAGATGAAGTTGACTCCCTATTTGCCAGCTTGTTTTGCGAATTTCACAATAAATGATGCCACAGTTACATTCAGGTGCCTGTACAAGCTGTAGCAGACCATTCAGTTAAAAAAGCTGGCAAATAGGAAGCCTCGTGTAAGGATGAACATCAACCATACATGCTGAAAGTTTGCTTCAGTGTGATTAGATTAGCTCAGCTTAAGTGACCCTTATTAGTCCCACAACAGAGAAATTTCACCTCCGGATTTGACCCATCCATGCAGTGAAACACCACATACACACTAGTGAGCACACACACTAGTGGGGCAGTGAGCACACTTGCTCAGAGCGGTGGGCAGCCCAATCTGCAGCGCCCTGGTAGCAGTTGGGGGTTGGGTGGCTTGCTCAAGGGCACTTCGGTCACATACTGTCGGCTCAGAGGATCGAACCGGCCATAGGGTTGTTTCCCTAACCTCCAGCCCACGACTGCCCCAAGATGAAGGATGTGAAAAGAGCCAACATCTCCTCCACTGGTTGGAACGGCACGATTTCTGCAAGTAGTCCGCCATTTCCACTGCTATTGCTGTGATGCCATTGTTTCCTGCTGGGCCAGAACATGGTCTGGTGTATGTAAATTCTGGGAGCATCAATAGTCTTAACTATAACGTAACAGGGTTTTGGAATTGGTCTGTTTTACCACCCTCTCTTGCAAATGTGGGATGTGGGATCCCTAGCAAATGTGAATTTGAAGCTGGAGACAATAGTGTTTATGGTTCCCATGTAACAAACTCTCCTTATTCAACTATGCCACTGTCAATACAGTATTTCCATTCTATGGCACCTTTACAAACTCCAAGCTATTATGTACACACATATATAACTGATGTAATTAGTGACAGTTAAAAATTGTTTTGATGGATTTATTAAAACACATCACTCTCTACATCAATAAGACTAGACCTGGCAAGGCTTGGTAAGGATACATGCCACCTTTTTGTGAGAGCTTTTCCTTCGTGCGGCTCGGGTCACCTCCGAGTCGCGAACAACAGGGCTCAACCAGTTCTGGCTCCTACAACAAAACAAATATACAGTGGTGTGGGAAACACTACAATGATGACTTACAACCTAAATCAGGAGTAAAGACCTCAAACCTTTAAAAGCCTATTCTTTCGTTTCTCCTTCATCAAACCTCACAGCTGAACACAACCACAAAATGATCGTCCTCTGTTTTCCAAAATGTGGCCTGCAGCTGTTTACAGTAACATAATGCACTAAACTACTTCCACAAATCTAACCGACGAACACTAAAGAATGACACATAACAGACAGAGAACAATGAATCCATTAAACGAATGAAGTAAAACTTAAAAAAAGATGGTTCTTCAAGGGTTTCTTTCATATACGACCTACATAGGATTATTTCACACTTAAAGGCTCTTTACAAGGTGGAATGGTTCTCCAGATTTATAGAGGATGTATTGCATATGGTTCTAAACAACTTCTTAACTAGAAAACTGGTCGAAATGGCAACAAAGCGGGTTCTTCTGTTGTGACGAACTCAACGGAAGCATCTTTTTGGTGCTATGACTACAGAACCATTTACCACACTCGGCACACGAACTTGAAGAACCATATTACCATTGCCAAAGAAAGCGTACAGAAATACTATAACCCACAGAACTAAACAGCATCATTGCCGTCACAGAAGAGCCACCACTAACGGTTTAAATGACTGAGGTTTATTAATTTTCCACCGTTTTCATGTTTTCTATAATACCACACTGACAGCAGCCACAACGCTGTTACAGCGACAAGAAGGCAGTTTTCTAAGAAGAGCACACGAGAGAATTGCTGTTGTTTTACAGGCAATAAACAGACAAAAATACAAGCGAAACCCAAAATAACTGAAGTCTCTAAACCGAACGTCACGGTCGGTTAGCTTAGCCTCGCTGCTAACTACTTCACACCACACCGTGTAACGGCTTATTTCGCGTTAGCTCGCTGAGTTGAGTCCCCGTGTAAATGTACAGAAAAATATCATCTCTCGCTGTTAATATTAACGCGTCTAATGATCCCTAATCGATTAAAGTTACCAGTCCATCTCGAACTCGTGCCGCTGGATTTGCGCCTTCGCCGTTTGCGCTCCTTCTCCGCTTTAGGCGAAGCTGTTCCTGCTCACTGCTGCCCCCGGCGGCCAAAGAAAGAAACAACCACGCCGGGTAGCGGGGAAACGGAGAACGACACAAGCGGAGAACTGTTAGTTTTCATTCACACAGTCTTTATAAAAACAGCGTGAGAAACACGCAGCAGATAACACCTAAAACAGCTAATAAACTGACCCACGCTTACCTGAAAAAAGAACCTTCTTCGTTGCAGGTTTTACAGTGTGGAAAATATTTAGTAACGCAGAGCTCCCACTCAAGGACGCTAGAGGGCGCCCGGGTGTCCTAAATGAAAGGAGCTGTGGAGCTGCGTGCTTTTTCATTGCAACGACTTTCAGTTCCCACAGTATGGCACATGACAGAGAGAGTAACTGTGGATAACAGGAATACATTCCATAATACATTAACATATCTAAAATGAACAAAGCAAAAAGAAAAAAAAAAAAATAAGGCGTTCATGAAATATGATCATGAACTCTAACAGGTCTAAAACATTTCTTGTTGTTTACCCACCTGAATGTCTTTAATAGTGAACTAACGCCCATTAAGAGGAAATCAAACCTGGGAACTGTTGGGAACATTTTGCACTTGGGTATATGGTATTTATTGACTCATTAAAATCACAATATTTACCATGCGCTCCACATCTGGGTCTGTTTATGACAAGCAGCATATCACATCACTCAACTCTTAGTTTAAGGCAGTATTTGTTTTTCTTTGCAAAGAAAATTGAGAAATCCAAGCCAAAATAGAAACAACAGGATAGTCAAGAAGAACTGAGGCACAGACTCGCATTTCACTCAAGAGAAGGGGAAGCTAAAGTGGCTGTTGGACTTACGCTATTACCCCATTTGTAGGGTAAGTAATGTGAATGGTCTTCAAACACACTTCTCTACCTTTACTCAAGAATTTCTTATGAACAACAGAAAAGCTGTGTTACATTCATAAATGTTATTTGCATATAGTATAGTAGCAATAACACGTGTCCTACAGTCCAAAGCCTGTATAGCACAGAAAAGCAGAGAAATGCCAGTGAGTTTTCTTAGATTTTCGGTGTAATAGAAGGTAATTAACATGTTTAGCCACGTAGCTCTGTTCAGTCTCATCCATTGGGGAATCCTTCATGCATGCCCTATAGCATTTAGCAGTCATGTACTTGGTATAATGAAGCCGTGATCCCCAAAACTGGCTCTAGATACAAGAATTCCTCCAGCTCAGGCCCTGTTCACCTGTGCTGTACACCTTCCCTGACTCATTCAGCTGCAGAAGGATCATTAGCTAATCTAATGATGTCATTCAGCTGCAAGGCAACGGGAATTTGGACTAGAAGACTGGAGCTGAGAAACTCTATGCTACATTAAATCAACACATAACATGCTGTGGTTTGTTTTCTTAAACCTGAGTCACACCTTTAGCTACAAAAAAGCTCTTCTGGAGCTCAATCAGGTGCGTGAATCAGGTTAGATTTTTTGCTCAGTTCCTCAAACACAGTTTGGGAAACAGCACACAATCTCCAAAAAACACCTTCTGATATTTCTGAAATTGTAACTTTAAAGGGGAATCCCACCAACGTTTCAAAACGTCAGAATCATTCAGTGGTTGAGATGTAAAGTCATTCAGAGTGCTGTGATGTGAAATGGTTTATGTAGACAAACTTACTGACTGAGATTTCTTTACAGTGGTGGTGATGGGAACCTGGGGTTGCAACGTCCACAACACAAGTGTAGGCATTTATTTCTTATCTGAAATCACCAGTGAACCAATACATGTTGTCCAAGTTTTTTATATGTAATGTTGATGATAGTGATCATATTTTATTGTATTGCACTGTGTATTGTAGTTTATTGTGTTGTTGAATGCATGGTGTACTGTAGTTTACTGTATTGTTGAATGCACTGTGTATTGTAGTTTACGGTGTTGTTGAATGCACTGTGTAATGTATTTTACTGTATTGTTGAATGCACTGTGTATTGTAGTTTACTGTATTGTTTAATGCACTGTGTAATGTAGTTTACTGTGTTGTTGAATGCATGGTGTACTGTAGTTTACTGTATTGTTTAATGCACTGTGTAATGTAGTTTACTGTGTTGTTGAATGCACTGTGTACTGTAGTTTACTCTATTGTTGAATGCACTGTGTATTGTAGTTTACGGTGTTGTTGAATGCACTGTGTAATGTAGTTTACTGTATTGTTGAATGCACTGTGTATTGTAGTTTACTGTATTGTTTAATGCACTGTGTAATGTAGTTTACTGTGTTGTTGAATGCACGGTGTACTGTAGTTTACTGTATTGTTTAATGCACTGTGTAATGTAGTTTACTGTATTGTTGAATGCACTGTGTATTGTAGTTTACTGTATTGTTGAATGAACTGTGTAATGTAGTTTACTGTATTGTTGAATGCACTGTGTATTGTAGTTTACTGTATTGTTGAATGAACTGTGTATTGTAGTTTACTGTATTGTTGAATGCACTGTGTATTGTAGTTTATTGTATTGTATTACATTGCATGGCACAGAGTTCTGTGTTCAACTCTGTTCCTTTTCTCTCTGTATCTACAGTGTCTTTTGTTTCTAGCAGTATCTGATCTCAGGACCGTCCTTCTCTCTAACCTATTGGTAACTAGCAAACATACCTTCTCTAGTAGACAAAGCACTTCTTGTAAGTCGCTCTGGATAAGAGCATCTGCTAAATGCTGTAAATGTAAATATAAATGCAAATGATGTAAAATAGGAGTCAACCTGAGTTTTCAGTGGGGACTATGTTAACTTTGAACACCCTTAATGTAACCATTGACTATGACTAGATAAAAATTAATTGATTAAAATACATTTTAAATCAAAACTTCATCACAAAACTATCATAAAACAACTCAGACATCAGGCAGGTGTATTCATAACGATTTCATGTAATATGTTCCTGTGAGGGAGTTGTAGAGGTGGATGCCTGGATCCTATCACCTCCACTGTGTAAGATTCTTTAGAACAGAGCATTTCATATCAAACCACATTGAATGATTTTTTAAAACATCTTAACTACTTAATTAAGCAGAAATAAAAAAATGGTGGAGTTCCTCTTTAAGGCTTTACTTCCATCCAGCTTTTTTGCTAAAGTCCACACAAGAGTTTAGGTGTTTGTGACATTGTATCTTTTTCATTTGGTACAGCTGGATTTCACACAGCAACACTTAAAGTGCACCTAATTACACACTCAGGTGTTTTTTAATTGGTCACCCATACAGAAAACGGATATATGTATATATATATATATATATATATATATATATATATATATATATATATATATATGTAAACTGCTCAAAAAAATAAAGGGAGTGCTCAAATAACACATAAAACTAAATGAATGAAATATTCTTATTGAATACTTTGTTCTGTACAAAGTTGAATGTGCTGACAACAAAATCACGAAAATCAATGGAAATCAAATTTATTAACAAATGGAGGCCTGGATTTGGAGTCACACACAAAATTAAAGTGGAAAAACACATGACAGACTGATCCAACTTTGATGTAATGTCCTCAAAACAAGTCAAAATGAGGCTCAGTATTGTGTGTGGCCTCCATGTGCCTGTATGACCTCCCTACAACGCCTGGGCATGCTCCTGATGAGGTGGCGGAAGGTCTCCTGAGGGATCTCCTCCCAGACCTGGACTAAAGCATCCGCCAACTCCTGGACAGTCTGTGGTGCAACGTGGCATTGGTGGATGGAGCGAGACATGATGTCCCAGATGTGCCCAATCAGATTCAGGTCTGGGGAAGGGGTGGGCCAGTCCATAGCTTCAATGCCTTCATCTTGCAGGAACTGCTGACACACTCCAGCCACATGAGGTCTAGCATTGTCCTGCATTAGGAGGAACCCAGGGCCAACCGCACCAGCATATGGTCTCACAAGGGGTCTCATCTCGGTATCTAATGGCAGTCAGGCTACCTCTGGCGAGCACATGGAGGTCTGTGTGGCCCTCCAAAGAAATGCCACCCCACACCATTACTGACCCACTGCCAAACCGGTCATGCTGAAGGATGTTGCAGGCAGCAGATCGCTCTCCACGGCATCTCCAGACTCTGTCACGTCTGTCACATGTGCTCAGTGTGAACCTGCCTTCACCTGTGAAGAGCACAGGGTGCCAGTGGCGAATTTGCCAATCCTGGTGTTCTCTGGCAAATGCCAAGCATCCTGCACGGTGTTGGGCTGTGAGCACAACCCCCATCTGTGGACGTCGGGCCCTCATACCATCCTCATGGAGTCGGTTTCTAACCGTTTGTGCAGACACATGCACATTTGTGGCCTGCTGGAGGTCATTTTGCAGGGCTCTGGCAGTGCTCCTCCTGTTCCTCCTTGCACAAAGGCGGAGGTAGCAGTCCTGCTGCTGGGTCATTGCCCTCCTACGGCCTCCTCCACGTCTCCTGGTGTACTGGCCTCCAGCCTCTGCACACTACGCTGACAGACACAGTGGGTTGTAGAGTCCGTCTCATGCTACCACGAGTGTGAAAGCACCACCACCATTCAAAAGTGACCAACACATCAGCCAGAAAGCAGAAAGGTACTGAGAAGTGGTCTGTGGTCCCCACCTGCAGAACCACTCCTTTATTGAGTGTGTCTTGCTAATTGCTAATAATTTCCACCTGTTGTCTGTTCCATTTGCACAACAGCTGTGAAATTGATTGTCAATCAGTGTTGCTTCCTAAGTGGACAGTTTGATTTCACAGAAGTTTGATTTACTTGGAGTTATATTGTGTTGTTTAAGTGTTCCCTTTATTTTTTTGAGCAGTGCATATATAGTTCAATATGTCATATTAACATATATGGATTTGCTTTATATTCATCTTACATTTGTCACAAGATTTTTTAAACTGGCCATTTCAAATATGGGACATAATTTTGAGCCTCATTATGTACAAGCATATCAAATTTCCATATGCGCAGGGATTTGAAGTAGTAAAGCCTGAAACATGCTATTTTTATTTTATTATTATTTTTTTTTCTTCTTCATTTTTTTTTTTCTTCTTCATTTTTTTTTCTTCTTCTTTTCATCAAGATGTATCCTTGAAACATATTGTAGCAATTTCCAATATACAGCAAGGGACAGGAACAATAAAGAACTATGAGTTGGGTGCTTTACTGAGCTGTATCAGCCACAGTTTGCCTCACATAGGGAATGTGATGAACTCTGTGATGGGTTGGCTGGTCACTTCCAATACCACTCTTCACCATTAAAGTCGCCCTGCAAAGCAGCCCCTGAATAACCCAAACACATTCCCCACACTACAATATACATGATAAAATGTAACCTTCCTATTACATTGCATGAAAACAGACATGCCCAATCACAATCACACATACACCTTCTAAGCCGCTTGTCCTTCTGGGTTGCGGGGGTTGCTGGAGCCTATCCCAGCAGTCTTCGGGCGGAAGGCAGGATACACCCTGGACAGGTCGCCAGTCCATCACAGGGCAGACAGACAGACAGACAGACAGACACATCCACTCACACACTTTAACAATTTAGCATGTCTAAACGGCGTGACTGCATGTCTTTGGACTGTGGGAGGAAACTGGAGGAAACCGGAGGAAACCCACGCAGACACAGGAAGAGCATGCAAACTCCACACAGCGAGAACCATGTTCACCTGGCCATGGTCTCAAACATAATGTTATGATGGCCAAACACAACCAAAAACAACGGTTCACTCTTACCTGTGAAAGGTAATGCAAAAACACCCTATACACCCATATGTGACACAATCTTATCCAGCCTGCAAAATTATTTGATTTTTATATTTCTACTAGATGGTTTAAATTGAACTGCACTACAATCCCCAACATGCACTGCAACATAATGTGCACTCCCACCCCCTCCCCCGAAAACAATCTATGAGCAGCGGTTATACCTCAATTCTACCACAGGTGTCATATCACCAAATGCACTAGATGCAATTGTAGCTGCAGTTAAATTAATTTCAACCCTATAAACACCCAGCTCTGCTGCTCAGCAGCTCCACTGATCCTACAAATGAATGAACAGCAAAAAAGACAATGGCAGCTGTCAAGACCAAGAAAATAAATAGGTTTAAAAGGCCTACCTCCCGTGGACTTTTTAAAATATTTTCTAGTTCTCATATAAATATTATTTAAAGATGAAATTAAAAAATATGCATTCTTTTTTAATACTTCAATGTACATTGAAGGAATGATCAGTACGCTTTATGCAATATTATAAGCTAAGCAATGTACTTTCTGCAAGGTGTCTACAAATGGAAATATCCCCATCCTACAGTTTCTGCTATGTTAGACCAGAGGACCTCCATAAAATGACCATTACATATTAGTCTACCTGAATTAGTGGTGTCAAGTTCTAAGACTGTAATGTGATTCGTGGGTTGGAATGGGTGCATAACAACATGTAACATGAATCACACCATGAATCAGCTGGAAGTGATTGATAAGCTTTGTTTCCACAAACCCAATCGAATCCCAAAGGGAGGGGTTCACTCATCTCACTACCACATGGCTTACTATATATGGTCACAGGATGCTTTCAGGGGGTTTGATTCTTCAACATTGTCATAAAAATATGCATAATGAAATATTTATGTAACTAAGGCAGGATCATAACAGTTAGCTCCTCCAATGAGAAGTGATGACACGCTGCACATGCTCACTGAGGTTCTCTCTCTGCTGGAGTAATGACATGAGAACATTTCATTCCTTAGAGGCAACTATAGACAAAAAAACTGATTTTGAGGTATTGAAGTAGCTTACCTAGATACAGTGTTTATACACTGTAATAAGCCTAAATTTAAAAGGACTTATTTGGCAAGGGGGTGGGAATTGCTGCAGTGTTGCTACTGTTATGATAATTACTATAGAGAGTTTTATCAGGGGAAATAAAATGCTGATTAAAAATGAACAAATCATCATAAATGATCTATAATTGGGCGTCATGAGCAGGAGCAGCTCATGTCTTAGTTGTCTTGAGGATGGAAGATGGAAAACGGCTCAGAGTATGAAGGAGGCCTTTGTAGTCAGGGGTCACCAACAAAATATTCTAGAGCAAAACTGCCAGCAAGTCAGACCCACACACAACAACAAAAGCAGACCATCGTTTCAACTCAAACACAGACCCACACAATGCTGTACCAGAGACAAAGATGCTGTCAACATGCCAAAAAGGTAAGATGTGTTATAATACAGCATGTAGGCCTGTGCTTGACTAACATTAAAGGCATAGACTACATAATAAGTTAAATGTGCCTTCAAAATTAGACCCATATTCTACGCCATCTGTTCCATAAGAGCCACGTGTTCCTCATTTCTGAATTAACTGGAAGATTTACTTCACAGTAGTTTAAGCCTTCGAGCTTTCTTTACTATCAGTGGCCACACTTTATTAATCGTCCCAGCACATAATGTAGTTGAGAACAGTGGGATATGACTGCTGTGCGTCCCATCAAGTTCTGAAAGTACTGTCTGATGTGATAACAGACAGATACGATACAGTAGGCTGAGAGTCGAGGTTGACTCTCGTGATGTCGAGAACCGTGAGAACGAACTCGAAAGCTGTATTCAACACTTCGATTTGAGGAGCCCATTATAAACAGGATGAAGCCGAACAGTGTTCCACAGAACGGAGGATGTCACTGAAACTCGCATCATGTTCAAATTTCAGCTCCACCTTAAATGGCGCTGCAGTTCCCAATAATATCTCGGTGCACCCAACTGCTGCATTACTTAAGGTGGACCGAAAAAATCAAGGAGCATGTGAACACCAAGCCAAGCTCAGCCTCTTTAACAGAGGAACAAGATTACATCCAACATTAGTGTGTTAGATTAGCACACTCCGAGTGTCGTCTCGCCCCTTACTGTGTGAACAGAGCTGAGTTTTCATTATATCACTAGCCACGTTTACACGCAGCCTTATAATCCGTTAATAATCCGTCTGATAGCTCAATCAGAATAGAATTCGTCCATGTAAACATCTCAATCGGAATAGACTAATCCGATTGAGGCCAATCAGAAAACAATTTCTATCAGATTGAACGAGGTGGGTAATCCTCTAAATAACCCATTAAATATTAGAATAATATCTGTGTAAATCCCTGAATCCCATTACACTCCAATTGGAAGGTGTAAGAACGTTCTGCGCATGCGTGGCACGTCACAGCAAAAGGTTTATACCATTAACACGGCGGAGCAGAACCTGGTCTGCAGAGGAGACGAGGTTTATACTCTGAGCTTTAAAAGACGGCGGTGGGACGGACGGCCAGCTTATGTGTCTCAGAGCATGACGTCTTCCTTTATAAGTGCATGTGAAGGATGTTTTTCTGAGTATGACATCAGTTTAAAGCCATTAAAAACTCAAGCACTGCTCACTGCTGCTCATCTCACTCTGACTGGACCTCACGTGATGTTCACTGCCATGGTAACGTTTACTCTCAGCGCTGCTCCACGCATATGCGGCATTCTGCATTGGATTACTTGTAGTACCCCCCCCCCCCCCGATTTTGGTCTAAAACGTGTCCTTAAAATATATTCATGGTGCAGAGGCACACATAAGGCATTGTCAGACTAAATAGCCGCCCCCGGCCCCCCCGCAACTAAATTGTTCTACATGAACCATTTCACATCAAATCAATTAAAATAGAATGGCTTTGAACTGTGCACACATTTAGAAAAATACACAGGCTTCCTATTTAAATGTAACATTATGTTTTTTCAAAAGATGACTGTATTTGGAGTCTGTGAGTTATGATGGAAAATGTAATTAGGGGCAATTTGCCAGCTCTCATTTGTGTTTTGACTTACCTTTGCAGAAATTCTGATTGGGTATAAACGTGAAATGAATGTTTATCTCCTTCCTTAAAGGCCACTCGTCATCCGATGAAACTCATGTTCCTGAGCCTTTTCTTAAAGATAACCCACAAATTATGAAATCACAGATAATTTCCTACTGAAAAAGCCCTGCTTTAGAAAAGCAACACCATTGTGAAGTGAAAGGATGAGTCAGCCACAATAGTGACTTAACTGAATATATTTTACACCATGTCAAGGTTTTATTTGACAGTATTTCAGAGTATTGTACAATAAACAAGTTGTTCTGCAAAAGTTATTATATCCATAGAGTTGCATTTCATAAAAAATAGTTGCTCACTTACAGTCTTTTGTGACTAGTAATAGTATACATGGAGTTTGTTTTATAGAGTTTTATAGGTTGAACAGTGTCACTGCTAATATAACACTACACAGTGATTTCGAGCCCAGTCAGACTCATCATTCTGCCTTTTTTCCACAGGATGCAAAGAGATCGCCTCATTTCATACTATGTTACATCACATACTGCACGTTTCCGTAAACTGTTTTGAGCTTCTGTTGGTCATAAAAGCCTGGCCAGAAAGGCAAGTAGAATGGAATCACACCTATGAGATGCAGATTTTTATGTATGACCTTCTGTATGACCATCATGAACAGTGCTAATACTGAATCAGAACTGAATTATGTTTGTCTCCTTGATGTACTAAAAGTGGTGTTGGTACACTTGAACAATATGAATTATCTTAATCATTAGGGAGAATACAATTGGGGCAAATGCTTAAACCAGGGCTAATACTTAACAATGGCCCGCTCTGTTACCTGCTCAGTGGAGAGAAGTAATGTAAAAAGAGAGTGACTTTGCATCGGATTAAAGCAGTTATGCAAATAAAAAAAAACTAATTTCCAGTTTCCCCCTCGAACTCGATCACCCAGTCAGGCGTTCTAAACATGTGGTTTACACAATTTTTCACACAAATGTGTTATCATGTGTGAAAAAACGTGATAATGTGAAAAAACGCATGATCACATGTGGAAGAACATTTTATTACATGAAAAAAGTGATCATATGTGGGACATGTTATCACCTATGAACAAATGTGTTATCATTTGGGAAATAATGTGATCATGTGGGGGGAAAAAACGTCATCACGTGGAAAAATGTGAAAAACGTCATCACGTGAACAAAAAATTTGATTAAATGTGACAAAGCTGTGATCAAATATATGATCATGTGTAAAAATCTTATCACCAGAAAAAAAACATGCTCAAATGTGATCAAATGTGAAAGATATGTAATCACACGTGGAAAAACATTTTATCATGTACAAAGAAAATGTATGATCACATGTACAAAAACGTGTGACGTGTGTCACGTCCCGTCCCGTCCCAGGGCATGACACCACATGTGAACACATATATTAACATGATGTTACATGTGTTTTCTTCATCCTGTGGTTTTTAGACACTTCACACTTCGTGTGGGACTTTTCAGTAAGGGTGGTAAAAACACAAAAGGCAAGGTAATTATGCCGGATAAGAGCACAGTGCTACAAAGAGTTGTTATATGTGGCATTTGTTTTATATGCACAGAGAGACCTTCAGTACTAGGATTAAAGCAGAGTCACTCTCTTGTAAAGACTGTTAGGGGTTTTTATGAGGAGATTTATCAAGCCAGGTTTAACTGCTCCAAAGGCAGGACCACATTCCAATTGTTCAATTACTTTTTCTTTATCGGTGAAATGACCCGCACTATCTTGTAATTACTAGATCACTGTCGGGTCTCCCTGTCCTCATTTACAATTAGAAAGAGAGGGTCTAATTAATCTTTGCTTCTTTCCTCCCTCAGAACAGCAGACCAGTGAGGACCTGGTGGGAGATGACAGACAAAAAAACACAAGTACATATTTCTGGGTCACCTTAAAAGAGCTTAAAATGGTTCGATCCATCACAGACTGCGGAGAAGCAATGAATGAATTAAAGGAATACTCCAGCAGTATTTAACCTAATCGCTATATGCTGCATCTGTCACATATGGTTGATTACCAGAGACAATGGAAATTTGGTGAAAGTAGAAAAGGACAAAAGAACTATTGACTTAAAACACATTTATAATAGATGCAAATGAGCAGATGCTGAAACCACATTGTCCTCTTTAAGCATCTGCCCATTGTCTTCTACTGTCAGTGTGTTTTGAGTCAGCATTTACTAGGTACAAAATACTGTCCAACATAATGCATCAAATGCTACCGACGCAGCAGACAGAGATTAGGTTGAAACATTGCAGACATCCCCTTTAATGCTATCACCTATAGCCAAAATTATAAGTGATTAAAAGGCCCAATTCTTGCAAAACTACACTGTCCTGGTCATTCCCTCCCAAGTCTATACAGTCCACACATAGAAACTAATGTGCACATACATGATTTTAAAACCATTGTGATTCTGTGATGTCATGATAACCAACACATTTACACATCTCAATCTATTCAGCCTACTGCAATTTAACCCCATCCAGTCATAAAGATTATTTCAGCCCAGGCTGCCTTTTAAATCAACACAATACAGTTAATACAGTGCAACCAATCAGAACAGAGATCAATTAAATATAGCAGGCTTAAAGGGACAGTAAAGTGATAACCATGGTTGGAAATGGTCATGCAAAAATAAATTATGATTTTTTGGTACATAAAAATACAAACAATGTTATATGCACCTCAAGGGGAAAACAAATAGCAAGGATATGGGTCCTTGAAAACCTTTGCCAAACAGGCTTAAGTCAAAAGTGATATAGGTAGTGGAGTATGCATGTATGATGAACATTGGGATATTTCTACTTTGCAATGTTTCCCCATTACTAATGTATTCTTTATTCTTTAAAGTGATACAAACTGCTACATTGCATTTATATTTGTGAGGACTCATGGGTAATCCATATTTGGCGATTTTTTTGCACAGTATGGACTACAGTATGGAGCAAACCTGACATTGCAGCCACTTGCTGATCACAGAGTACAACACACAGGTAAAACTGAAAGTATTAGGGACAGTTACCACTGATTTGTATAACACAGTTTTTTCTTTTTTAAAAAAGGAATCTTTAAGATAAACATTAAAGTTGATGTTCCTTCACAGAAATAGAGTCTGACATCCTTGACCGCTTTTTTCCCCCTACATTCCAATACTGCATATATCAACGCTACCATTCAGTGTCTACTAATAGACAAAGTGCTGAACACCCACATGGACTCTTGCCTCCTGCCTCCGATAAATATATACATTTCTCTTAGAAGAATTTGCCACCTTTGAGTATATTTTCCATATATGAAAATAGTCTCTTTAAATTACATAATGATCTCTAGACCTAAATCAGGAATTACACAAATCCTACCTTTTTTGAGGCTGGACCATCCAGCCATCCAGCATCCAGTTACAGGAATATAAAACACACATGTTCAATGAGCCAGAGCCTATATTTAACAACAGTCACAGAGTAATAGTACATTGAAAATGATAACGCATTGAATTTACTTCTGATGTACACATCATTTTGATGTGAATGAAATAGATTAACACAAAGTTGTCTTTCAGTTTACTTTTGCCAGTAATTGAATGATGTAATTCAGCCACAACATTAAAGCCACCTCCTTGTTTCTACACTTTTTTCCATTTTATCAGCTCCATAGTTGCACTTTGTAGTTTTATAATTACAGACCATAGTCCATATGTTGCTCTGCATACTGTATTAGCCCCTTTTACTTGTTCATCAAAGGTAAGGACCCCCAAAGGACCACCATGGATGGAGTATTAAACACCTCAGTGGACTGAGAATAGTCCACCAACCAAAACTATCCAGTCCACAGAACTAGATGATGACCAACACAAACTGCAGCCACAGATGAGCTACTGTCTTTGACTTTACATCCACAAGGTGGGTCAACAAGGAAGGTGTGCCTAATAGAGTGGACAGTGAGTGGACACAGTGTTTTAAAACTCGTACCAGCACAACACACACTAACACACCACCACCATGTCAGTGTTACTGCAGTGCTGAGAATGATCCACCACCCAAACCATACCTGCTGCATGGTGATCCTGATGACTGAAGAACATGGGAAAGGAGGCTAGCAAAGCATGCAGAGAAATCGATGGACTACAGTCTGAACAAAACAAAGTGGTCCTGTGTGGTCAGTGGAGCTGATAATGTAGACAATGAGTGTAGAAACATGGTTGTAATGTTATGGCTGATCAGAGTATTTGCAGAAATAATGCATACAACTAAATCAAGTGCCCTTTAATGCATTAGTGAGTGTACTGATCAAGTCTCCTCTGTCTGTATAATTGTATTTATTAGGGTATAAAAGAAAAAAAAGTCCCTCAAATAAACATGATCATGATGTACTCTCACACTGATTTACTTATGGTTGGTTTCCCAAAACCAGATTAAGTGTAAACTGTAAAGGTTTAATAGAGACCCCATTACAATTTTCCTATCCATGCTCTGCCCATGAATTTTATATCTATAAAAAGCCATGTTTGAATGTTTGCTCAGATTACGTACACTTATAACCGCCTCACAACAACTGAACTGAATATGTTGTGTGCACGGGCAACCTGGTGTACTGATACATGAAGTAAGAACCCTGTTTTGTTGGGCCTGAGGCGCTGGCAGTTGATTTTTGTAACAACTAGGCTAAGAGATAGCAGACTATACAGGCTAAAAGGGAGCTAACCTGCTCGTCCAGTAATATTCAGTGATTTGACCTCAAGCACATTTACTGAATGACAGTAAAATTAAAAAGGAACGAATACGTAACATGAACGTCTAACATGCACTAATAAACACAGTGTGGGAAAAAGTATATTTGGCACCGCTAGCTTGATGCTAGCACAACACAGGAAATCGCATGAAGAAAATTAGCATTATCGTTACGGTGGTAATTTGCTAATAAAAAGCAAATTTCGCAGTGAAGGTTTCTGTGTTAAGCACTGCTGCATTTTGACATTTTCATTATTACTGTATGACAAAAAATTTAAATTTCATTAAAGTTCATTAAATTGCTGCAATATAAAATGATGGGTGACAACATTCTTGTCCTCCTTGCTTTAGTCAGCATGACTGAAATTATACTTGGTATAATATTAATTTCAAATATTAACTTTGTATTTGTCTGAGAGGCCACACTGTTAGAACAGATCCGGTGTAGTTTCTCTGTGTATAACTGAGCTAGTGTTAGCACACTGGCATTTTCCACCGGCCATTTAGCAGTAAACTAGAAACTCAGTCATTTAGCAATTCTAAACAAAAGTTGGAGCAATCTGATGAGAATAATGTAGGAATCTGACTACATAACACTGTGTTTCAAGTTTAAAATGTTAGGCTAGCAAGATGGAGTGTGTTACTGCAGCTAATTGAAACTAGTCAGGGTGGAAATGACAGTAACATGCTAACACTAGCTTGTCTACACATCAACTACCTCACCTTTCCGAACAGTGTAACTAACACATGCACAGGATAAATGTCATTTGCACTATAAATTTAGGTACTTTCACTAAAATTGAGTTGTGCACTAGTTTCTCATTAGCTTGAATGAGACTTTAGCAACAGCTGAGGAATGCATTTGCGAGTGGAGCATGGATAGGCACTGGAATTACAATTTAGCCTAATCCCAGGCTTAATCCTCATTTGGGAGACCATCCCATAGTTTATTAGCAGCCTCTGTTCTTGGTGTTATGTTAGTTTTATGATAATTGGAGCTCACAAATATTGTCAAACCCTCTGGATAAGGCACTCTGCCCAGTCTAAACCCATTGTGTTTTCACCTGAACCCTCCTAAAGCTTCTTCTGATTGCTTTGTTTGTGGACAATAGGAGAATGAAGCAAGCCAGTGGTCAATGAAAACAGAGGAAAGGCCAGTGCCCAGTGGTTTCCCCAAAAAGGCTGATCAATCACAGGCCTTTAGTGCAGAAATACTGAAAGGGTTCTGGTCTCTAACACTTGCACTTGTGTGGGATGTTGTGATAATGACCATATTTACACTGTGTCTCAGATCTATAGTCATACAATATACCTATTTCTATAATCATTACATAAATCTTTATTGGAGATATCTGCAGGTCAATACAGCTTTCTTTCTTTTATTTAAGGCAGAGTTCAATTGTAGAGTGTCTTCTAATATTCTAATATACTCTTTACCTCTTTTTATTCGCTTGCATTCGTTCTCTTCAAATACACACACCAAAAGCTATATGTCAGGCAAAAATCCTTCAACATTCTTCTTCTTCATCTTTTCTCTTTTTTTTTTTTCATAAAATAGATTCCGTTGTATAAAACTTGCTGTGGCCACAAGCTCGTGGCTGAAAGTCAGTGGTTCTATAATGCATGTAAAGTGTTTAGTTTTGGTGCTTCTCCTCTGCCGGACACACAGAAGGCCAGCCGCACGCTACACACACACACACGCACATCCTGCCGTGGGTCCATTTCCGAGAGGATACTTCCAGTTTTTTAAGGTGGTGGGTGTCACGTCTCTTCAAAATAATAATTTAGAAATACAATATAACTTAAAAAATGCTCTTCTGTTTGTGAACGCGTGGAGAAATCCTTTGTGAATGTTGTGGGGGGAAAGGGATTCAGGCCCACACCGCTTTCATCCAGGTATGAAATCCAGGTTTTTTTTACCAGGTTTATCCAGACCCAGGCCAACTCCTAGCCAAAGCAGGTGGACACTGGTCAGCCAGGCCTGACAGCAAACCAAAGGAGGGCAAAAAAGCAAGCTAAATGGAACCAAGCCTAAACGTAGCTTAGCCAGGTTGAAATCAGAGCTGTGCTGGTGGAGCTGAGGTAGGGCTGGGCAATATCGGCCAAATAGAGATTTGTAATCATAATTTTTTTTTCATATAATTCGATATCGATAATTATCATTAATCATTTTTAATGTTTTCTTCTGCGGAATGCTCTGAACCCTGAAGAGAACAAAATGCTAATTTGGTTACTTTAGCTTATCCATCCATCCATCCATTTTCTAAGCCGCTTCTCCGTCAGGGTCGTGGGGCGGTGCTGGAGCCTATCCCAGCAGTCATCGGGCGGAAGGCAGGATACACCCTGGATGGGTTGCCAATCCATCGCAGGGCAGACAGACAGACACAGACAGTCACTCACACACTCACACCTAGGGGCAATTTAGCACGTCCAATTGGCCTGACTGCATGTCTTTGGACTGTGGGAGGAAACCCACGCAGACACGGGGAGAACATGCAAACTCCACACAGAGAGGACCCCGGTCGCCCGGCCAGGGAATCGAACCCAGGCCCTCCTCGCTGTGAGGCGACAGCGCTACCCACCACACCACCGTGCCGCCCTACTTTAGCTTATATCAGATCTAATAATACTGAATTTTTTTTTTCCATTAGCTGGCAAATGCAGAAGGAAGCCAGACTGCTAACATTACTGCCAGGAAGCCGAATATCACATTTGCACTTAGCCTCTACATGCGTGGCTACGTCAAGGGTTGCATGATGATTTAGCATTGCATCCCTCTGCCTCATCGGACATTACTGGGTATCGCAGTCAGAAAACACTGAGGATGAAAACACAAAAAGGATACAAAATCATGAATTTTGTCATGACTTAATGAGGATGAGGAATGTTATGCTGTGCTACAGAATATTCCAAAACATAACAAATAACATTATACATGTTAGTCTTAGGCCGGCATGCATACTGGGTATTGTTGTGAGATAGAACTGATGGATGAAAACACAAAATGGATACAAAGTCAGAAATTCTCTCAAATATATGATGCTGATTATATAGATTTAGGCCAGAATGCCCCTTTAATATTGATCTGTGTTTTCTTAGGCAATACAGCTGCACATTGTGATTACATTAAAGTTAGTAAAACCAACTGAATGTAAGCAATATGTACTAGGCTGCCAATTACTTTAAAATGCTATGGTAAAATAGCTCCATTTTTAGTATAAGCACAGTGTTGTACTTTGGACTATTTTTTGGAGTGCTTATGAGAAATAAGTAGTTTATAGTTTTATTAACTACGAAGAAGTTAATAAAATGCTCTAAGATGTGTAATAGAGTTTCCTGCCTCTTTCTTCAAAACGAATCAGAGCATCCCTAACCGTATGTTGATTTTGATAATTATCAATATCGATTCATCGCCCAGGCCCTAAAGAGAGGGTTGTTATCTGCTGATGGTAGACGTGGCCGAACGCAGGCTACTTGGGAGTTTGTCGGAGCCGGGAATTTTCCAGGGTCCGGGAGACACTGTAGCTTTTCTGCCTGCCATACTGCTGCTGTTGCTGGTGGTGGTGTTGGTCATCTTGGAGATACGGCTGGGCTGGGTCTCTCCTGCAACCTTTTCTGGCTCTTTTAGCTGCGCTTTGTCATCCTGGCTGCTGCTGTTGCCTCCATTAATGCCAGTATTCACTCTCGAAGGTTTAGGGGACTTAGGCACATCCCGTTTTCTTGACTGACTGCTACTGGACCGCTCCTTGGATCGCGCCCGGCTGCTTTTGGCTGGTTTGGCTTCCCGGGACGCCCCTGTAATTTCATCCAAGTCCTGCTGCCGATGCCCCTGATGTCCCTTGCCTCCATTACTATGGCGACCGCTTCTGCCACTGCCCCCCTCTCTGGGTCTGTTTCGCCCCCCGGCCTGTCCTGACCGCCTCCCGGCACTGTGGGGCTCTGGGCCTTGGCCTCTAAGACCTTCTAGACAGCTTTCAGGGGCTTCCATTGGTGAAACGCGAGATGGATCTAATGGTGAGTTCACGTGAGATGAAGGCGATTGGTTGTTTAAGCTGTCCAGGGGTGGGGTTACTACTTCCGACAGGCTTGGGGAGGCTGTAGGCCTAGCATCCCAGGGGGCGGAGCTATCTGCTGAAGGAAAAACACAGCAATAAAGTAAGTGACAGCGCAAAGCTTTGAGCCAAAACAAGCTTTCACACATAAAGGTGAAATAAAGCACGAGCAAGAATAAGAGAATGATGGAGAACAACAGAAAATAATTAAGACACCACTTATGATGCCTTACCCTAGAGGTCAATTGGCCAAGACATGCTTGGTGCCAAACATTTGCTTCTTTGTTAGAGCAAAAAAGCTAATATAACTACTAAATAGACTGTTATCTGGGCTCAGAAATTAAAATCAATTTTTACCTTGTTTGTTTTGGGTGTCAGCTGAACACAATCAGCAGTTCAAGTTCTCTTCCAAGCATGCTGAGCTGCCAATGACGTCACGTTAGTGACAGTTTAAAAAGATGCTGTGGGGCTTTAAGTGTCTCTAGGGAAGCTTTTGCTAGCCTTCACCCTCCTAGCCTGCTATTGGTGCGTGATAAATAAATACATAGACAGCGGGTTTTAATTGGCCATGACTAAAATCAGGACAGCATGTGTCTGAATTACACATTACTACATTTTCACTTCTCTTAGTTTACTAATTCTTACCAATGTACTGCTGCCACCATTCTCACTGCAGGTTCTAATATGTTTTAGCTTGATGGAGGAAAGAATGCTTAGAGACGATTGTGATTGGCTTATAATGGCTTATAATGGAGCCTAAATTAAACTCGCAGCTCCAGTGCAAACCTAAAGAAGCAAACTTCAGACACCAAATTTGGAAATGAGGGAAAAATAGTAATTCTGACTATTCCTTTAAATAATAAGATGTGCAAGGTACTAACCTTGGCCAGTGTTGGGGTAATGCGTTACAGTAATAGAATTACTTTTTTTGTAACCAAGTAGTGATAGTGTTCCATTACAGTTTAATTCTTGCCATTTTCATTAGCTGCCTTGATTACTTGTGTTTAAGACATATTGCATTTCTCAAAGTCTCAAAGAGAACCAAATTAATTATTAATTTAAAACATAAATATCTTCTATATAGACTGTCCATGCCTGTCCTGTTCTGCTTGTGTCAGCTGACCACATGCATTTAATTGGGAATCAAACACTTGGAAAGTGTTGGAGGGGCTGTCAACTTGACAAGCAATCTTTTGAAGCATCCAATTATGCTAATATGAAACTGACGGAGCTGAAGAAGAGACAGCCCCAACCAGCCTCACTTAAACGGGCCACAATTATCATTAATAAACAGATCTGTAAACATTGAGATTTTATTTTGAAGTTTTTGAACCGTTTCTGCTAACTAGTTTCTGTTAATATTTTTTTTTAAAGGCAGGAACACTGACATGATTTTAAAGGGTGTTTTTGTAGCTACTGGCACTTTTAGGTCTCACCTGTGGCTTTTTGGATTCACTTTTTTAGTTGACTTGTTCTAGCCACAAACATCAGTCTGCTCCCCCCCATTTAAACTCATAGTCCTGCCCCTAATCAGACTGGCCTGAACCCCTGCTATGAGCAAGTGGGTTAACAGAGGACAGTACAGGAATTTAAAAATATTAATGCAGACATCATTGTCGACAAAATACATGCTGACATGTCACTAGGCCTTTTACTCACATTAGTGGCAAGCATGTTCTCAATTCCTTCTATTTCACATTGTTCTTCCCCCCAACATCCCCCCACCCCCTTTAATAAATCTAGGGCCCTTCGGCTACTATGAAAAAGGAAGCTGGATGTGTTGCCATTCCTAAAGGAATTGGACCAGAGAGACAAGAGTAATAACTAAGTAAATATTTGTGCACATTTTTTCATATGTTTTAGTTTTAAAATCCCCAAAGTCTACACAAAAGGTCCCAAAATAGTCTTGGTGATGGGGCAGGTCTACTGACCTCATCACAAGGACACGTTGCAGTAAATACATATTCATTATTTTTCTTACTATCTGGACAGCTAAAACAGCCCGTAGTTGCAGGAACACCCTTCGGTGATGTTTACTGTGTATATTTCTTTCCAAATAAATGACTGAAAATGACTACTAGGTTTTCCTTTGTACAGTTAGTGCAGATGTGAATGGGTTTTACCAAATAATGCAGAAGTTGAGTAAAAGAGTAAATAAGTTACTTTTTCCAGACAGAAGTGGATTTAATGATTTTAGGGCTTTAGGGAAAAGACAGGGCAACCTGGACGTACATTATTTAATTAGTTGTGGCTCTGGGCCCCTGACTGGCACAACTATCTATGCTGCAAAAATGATATTGTGGCATCTGCCATGGACTGCACAGTCGCAAGGAACTTTGAGAAGTGGCCAGGCAAAGCGGCTCTCGGGTGGGTTAAACAGGCACGGCAGCTGCTGTTATTGTTGATGTTATTAGGGTAGTTGTGCTGTTTAGAGCAAACTGTGTCCAAGGAGCGTGGTCTCTAGTGTGATTAGTGATAGGAAGTGGCTTGTGTCCTCTCAAATTAGCTGGGCATTTCTTGCTGCCTTTTGATATGCCTGTTGAAAACACATTTTCTTCTTCTTATGGCACAATATCTTAGCAGGAAAAAAAATATGATAAGATTATTTCACTTATTTCTAGACTTTTTTTAACTTTATTTTATTCAGTATCTCACTATATTGGCAGATATCTTTGCCTGTTTCAAGAAATATTCTTGGAACAAGCAATATCCAACAATATAGTGAGATAATATGGTACATATTATTTAGTTATTTGGTTATTAATGTATATATAATGTGTCTATTATAAGTAATGTAATCCTATTACAGTTTGAGAGAAGTAACTAGTAACTTGTAATGTGTTACTTTTTTAAACAGCTACCCCTACACTGGTGCTATCCATACTAACATTAACACAAGCATCATGTATGGTCTGCTGAGCATGGGCTACCTAATTTATATTATTATGGGGCCCTTGGCTCATGGGGGCCCTAGGTGGCTCCCTTCATTTGCCTAGCGCAAAGATTGCCCCAGTTCCAGAAAGAATAAGTAACAAGTCACAAAAGTAACAAGTCATTTGTAATCAATTACTTTTTTTGAATAACTACCCCAACACTGGTCATGTATTATCACCCCACACTACACAGCAGTCTAGTTTAGAAAAGAAAATATACAAGGCTGTTCAGTGTGTTTGGTGTAAACTGAGACACACTAGCTAATCCTGCAACATATCATTCTAAACGTTGATATCAGAATGACACACACAACACAGGGAATAAATAATATGGTCCCAGAGGACTCCTGCCAGCCACACACACATACAAAAAG
Organism: Pygocentrus nattereri; assembly: GCF_015220715.1. Taxonomy (NCBI): domain Eukaryota; kingdom Metazoa; phylum Chordata; class Actinopteri; order Characiformes; family Serrasalmidae; genus Pygocentrus; species Pygocentrus nattereri. Next base: position 32,613,750 of record NC_051211.1, on the reverse strand, counting down.
AAGAAATATTTCACATTCTGCTCACACCTCACTACACACACACACACACACACACACACACACACACACACAGAAAATTAAATCAGGCTGGCACTTTCATGGATGTCAACAATCAAAGTGTGGCCAAACAATTCATTCATACAGACGAGACAAAAGCAAACAAATACCCACATATCCACTCCTGTGCTAGAAACTGGCACTCCTGAGAGAGGCAATAGGCTTTTGATTTAGCATGGCTGGCGTGGGCTGACTGCAGAGTGGCTATGGGGGGTGTATTTCTCAGGGCTTATTTCGCTCCAGGGCAGAAACACAGTGATTCAGACACACTGAAACCTGGATCATAAAGGGCTTTGAACTCATACTCACACACACACACACACACACACTGCTGCAGACAGAGACAGACAGACAGCCTGCAGCGCTGACTCGGAAGAGTGTGTTTCAGCCAAAGTGTAACACCGCTACATTCAACCTGAATCTTGAACCTGCTGTGTGTGTGTGTGTGTGTGCGTGTGTGTGTGTATCTGAGGGAGCGGGGGGGGGGGCAGGGTGTTTGACAGAGAAAGTCACAAATTCGTCCCCTTTAATATTTGTTGTACTCTGTTTATCCCAAGGGCATTAACTGTTTATATATATATATATATATATATATATATATATATATATATACAGTGCCCTCCATAATTATTGGCACCCCTGGTTAAGATGTGTCAAAAGCCTTAAAATAAATTCAGTTTTTATTGTGGAAACATACTGTCACACTGAAAATTGTAGAAAAATGTAACCTTTAACTCAAGTAGAGTTTTAGGGGGAAAATAAAATCCCTGACTAAGAAATAATTTTTCTTCATAAAATCACCTGTTCCACAATTATTGGCACCCCTAACAATTCTTAGGAAATAAATGTAATTAAAGAATTTCTGTCACTTCTACAGTAGTTTACGAAGTTAATCAAAGTATGTAGGAACATTTAATTAGCAATTCACAACTTCCTGTTTCCCTGGGGTATAATTATGACGTGACACAGAGGCCATTTCTCTTCAACATGGGAAAGACAAAGGAACATAGCATTCAAGTAAGGCAGATGTGTGTTGACCTTCACAGGTCAGGCAATGGCTACAAGAAAATAGCCACTCACCTACACCTGTCCGTATCTACTGTCAGAGGAATTATTAAGAAGTTTAAAACAACTGGAACAGTGGTAAACAAGTCTGGACGAGGACGCAAGTTTATTTTGCCACCACGCACAGTGAGGAGGATGATAAGAGAAATAAAAAGTTCTCCAAAGCTCACTGTTACGGAACTGCAACAAATGGTAGCATCTTGGGGTCAAGAAGTCTCCAAAACAACCATCAGACGCTATCTACACACCAACAAGCTGTTTGGGAGGCATGCACGGAAAAAACCTTTTCTCACTCACAATCATAAACGTAAACGTTTGGAGTTTGCTAAGCAGTACTGGGACTTCAACTGGGACCGTGTGCTTTGGTCAGATGAAACAAAGATAGAGCTTTTTGGCAACAAATGCTGTAAGTGGGTCTGGCGTAACACAAGAGCTGAGTATGCAGAAAAGCACCTCATGCCCACTGTGAAATACGGGGGAGGATCAGTGATGCTGTGGGCCTGCTTTTCTTCCAAAGGCCCAGGGAACCTTGTTAGGGTGCATGGCATCATGAATGCTTTGAAATACCAGGACATTTTAAAACAAAATCTGGTGGCTTCTGCCCGAAAGCTGAAGATGGGTCGTCACTGGGTCTTTCAGCAAGATAATGACCCTAAACATATGGCAAGATCTACACAGAAATGGTTGACCACACACAGAATCAAGCTCCTCCCATGGCCATCTCAGTCCCCAGACCTTAACCCCATTGAAAACCTGTGGGGTGAGCTGAAGAGGAGAGTGCAGAGGAGAGGACCCAGGTCGCTGGATGATTTAGAGAGATTGTGCAAAGAGGAATGGTCGAAGATACCTCTTTCTGTGTTCTCCCATCTTGTGAAACATTATAGGAGAAGATTAGGTGCTGTTTTGTTGGCAAAGGGGGGTTGTACAAAGTATTAACATCAGGGGTGCTAATAATTGTGGCACACATTATTTGATGTTAAACAATTATTTCTTAATGTGGGATTTTTTTCCTACTGAATAAATGCACTTGAGATAAAGGTTGGATTTTGCTCTTTTTTCCATCGTGGTCCTGTATTATTTAAAAAAACCCTCAATTTATTAGAAGCTAAAGAACACATCTTAACCAGGGGTGCCAATAAGTATGGAGGGCACTGTATATACAAAATCATCATTTATAGTGTATTTTCTTTCAGGATGTGGCTATACACATATATATACACAATATACGTATATATACATTTTGGTAGTGAAAAAGGACTGTTCAATCATTTGTTTTTTACAGGGTCATTCAAAGCTTAAGTTTATGGTCAAAGTCTGTTAAAAATCTGAAAGGTGTTTTCAGCTCTGACTTTGAACCAATTCAGTAGTATACATATATACACATAACAATTAGTGAGAGAGAGATAGAAAGATGGTGAGAGAGAAAAGAGATGGTATGCACCTGTTGAATGTGTGTGCTCGCTCTGTGTGTGTGTGTGTGTGTGTGTGTGTGTGTGTGCACTATACATCATTGCCTACAACAAAACAGTGACAGAGTCTTGAGAACACACTGTTACATCACTCCAAAGAGATAAATAATAAATAACTTTAAACCCACACAATCCACACAATCACACCAGATAACAGTACTCTACTGACAAAAGCCCTATTGGAGCTGCATTTGTTTAACAGAGGAAGTTCTGCAATGTCATTTGCCAGATTGGATGACGGTTCTGGATAAAGAATCTGTGTATTTCTCACAGGCATCCTAGCCTGAAAGGTCAGCCCAGATGTTCATGTCAGTGATGTGCCACAATAACACACAAAGAATAACAGAAACCCACACGGCTGTGTCTACAAGTAGGTTATGTTATCCTATTAGTGTGAGGTGGATCAGAACTGCATTAACTCTTCCTATACTGCCTATACTTGCTCCCACAAATGCATTCTTTCACAGCTACTGTTGCCAGGATGGACAAGCTTTCAGAAAAGGTAAAAATCCAATTCAACTTACACAGAGAGTGAGTTATCAATATCAAATTACAAAATGTTGCACTGATTGGCTACATCATGCTTAGCTCTTCTGTCATGTAAAAAAAAAAATGGCACATTGATCACCATCATTTCCAACCTGTCTAGTTTCGATTAGCTACAACAACATAGCCCAGTCCAGTAGTGTAGCATTTTAAACTAGAAACTCACCTGGAGAGCGGTTCTCATTCTCATTAGTTCCAATGTGATTTTCACCAGCGTTCAATAATCTAACCTCATGAGATGAAACATTTATGAGGGGGAATAAGTAGAATAAGGGAACATTCAGGGCCTTCTAGGCCTACTGACTAATGCCTAATGACTTCTGGGATTCTGGGAATTTTTTGTTCTTTTTTATTTAATAGTATCATTGTAACTGCTGTATTAAAAATCTGTGCAAGTAAAGTAAAGTAAAGCTCTGGGCTGCTAGAAAATGGAAGGGAGCAATTTCATGATACCAGTGCTAGCCAAACCATTATGTTTCTGTCAGAAATGGAAATAGAAAACATTGGAAGCAGCTTTATGGTAGTGCTCTTTACTGAAAGAGTCACAGTAAAGCTGCTACACACATGGTGAAATATATGTTAATGTCTGTTACAAGCTTCAGATAAAGTGTACAGAATGTCTTATACAAGCTTCAACTGTCCATGTTTGAATCTAGAGTTCATATGCATCAGCGTTGCACTAAAAGAGGCCCTTACAGAGTTGTTGTTTCCTCATTATTGGACTGAATTTTTATAATTTTGCCTAAATTCCTGGCTCTGATAGTCACAGTTTACCACTGACAAAAAGGCTGATTATTGTCAGACTGTAAAAACAATACACATTGTAAATTTGTTCTGAATTAAAATCACAGATGTTGTTGGTCACTAATCCAGCTCCAATACAGCTACATACTGTAACACAACTGCAAACGTTACTCATTAGGAAAGAAAGTAAAACACCATATAAAGTAAAAAGTAACAATTCCATGGAAATGGAAATACACTCCAAACAAAGAAAGAAACCACAAAGCAATTTAAAAGACAACAATTCTCCACCCACAGCACACAACACCAGTAGTAGAAGTTTTTTGTGTTAGAACGCATGCACTCTGTTACAAACCGTATCTTTAGACTGTCCCATTAAGAAGAAATAGGGGGAGCCATGCTTGTCACTTTTCATGCACATGGAGAGGCTGGAAGGTACCATTCCTATAAAAGGGGAAGTAACAACCTAGACCAATCATTAGGGTTAGAACAATAGCTTGAAGAACAAATGTTAAACTGTGTGCAAGAGAGATTATATTAGACTGAGAAAGACCCTGTGTCTCAAGTCGGCCACTATGTCCTTCATTCTTATGAATGATTATACATCAGAGGTTTCCAAATCTGGAGTCCAGTTTCTGGCCTTGCATTTTGTAATAGGTAACTGGACTGTTGATGTGACTAACAGTGCAGGTGTGTCAAACATAAATCTTGTGGGCTGATGATGGTTCTCAGTCAGCCCACCAGATGAATTTAGAATTCATGTTATAAAGTGATTTTACTTTATTGTGGACCATAACTGATCATTTGTAATATAACTGACATGATGCTCAGTTAATCACTGCTTAGCAGCTCTCTAAGCACTGCCTCTTCCAACAAGTGAATTAAAACCTCCAAAAACACCCGGAGTGACAACAGCACTGGTGGTAAATTAGTCACAATGTTTAGGCCAAGAGAGGTGGAAAGGTGTTACTGAGACATGTGTAATTTAGCCATGCCACCCTGATCATCTGGAATGTGGTGCTGTTTTTATTTAATGGACTAAACTGTGTGGAAGACTTTACTCAATGAGAAATCTACTAACAAGCAGCTTAAAAGTATGTTAAACTTAATGCAGATTACTTTGGTAACATCAATTTTAATATGATGTCTGAACAATAAATAACCTTGCAGATTCACGTTAACATTAGTTAGCTAGCCAAGTTAGCTTTTCTCAGCGTAGCTGCTAATATTAAGTTAAACTGGACTGTAATTAAAACATTCAGTTTGAAGATAAATCTTAATGCACTCATATACTTGCAATCATTTGCATTATTTGTGGTTTCGTAAAGAGCATGGGCTACCTAATTTGTATTATTATGGGGCCCTTGGCTCATGGGGGCCCTAGGGGGCTGCCTTTCTGTGCCTAGTGCAAAGATCAAAGATCATATGGATGTAATCCTTTGAATTATTTGAGGTTTTGTAAAGGCTTTGTGTAAAATACGACATATACTCAGCATCTAACATTGGACCAACACACTGTGGTTTCTTTTTTGTAGGTGATATCAGTTTATTCCTTCAGTACCTTTCAGGCAAAATGAACACATTTCTAAGGAGTTGTTGATGTGTTATTACTAAGCTGATTTTTGCTCTGGCCCAGTTGACATTGGGCTGAATAATGTGGACTGTTGCCTAAAATGAGACACCCCTGGCCTTGTGTCACACCTACCAGTGATTACAAAAACCAGGACTAGATTCAAAGTCCAGATCTGAAGATCTCTGCTATACTCCATGTAGAAGTATTGCCATACATTATGCACTGATGTCTTGCATTAAACAGAAATGGCAAAGTAGCTACTTCACATCACTTAATCAACCTTATCAGATAGCTAATAATATAACATAACATAAAAAAATAACATAACATATCCATTTCCCTAATTACATTTTGAAAATCTGTATGTAAATAGCCTAATGAATGAATATGTGTAACATTGAATATTTGTCACATACATTTATTTAAGGACAGATGAATCTATGTGAAAATTTAAAACATTTCAACTGCAGCTTCCTCTGATGGATCGGTCTGTCAGCACGCAGTTGCTTAGAGCAAACAGTGCACAGTGTTGGATGGTTCATTTTTCAATGGTTCCTGTCACAGTAACACTTTCTATGACTGTCACGTTTGTAAGCATCTACAAACACATTTATAACACGTTAATAATGCATTCATAAGGCATTACAAACATGGTTATAAATCTTTATGAAAATGAGTTACACTGGATTACACTTCATAGCCATGCTTATTATACATTATGAATTGTTAATGTAATACATGTCAGTCCCAGCTTGGAGAGTGTCAAATAAAGACAAAAACAAAGTTTATTTATGTCCTGAGATTTCCCATATTTTATTTCTCACCCTTGGTGCTGTTGGGCTTTATTGTGTTTGTTTTAGTGTTGCAGTAAATTTTACAGGAAATACTTTAACTTGAAGCTTCACTCTTAACACTGGAGGAGGCTTTAGTACAGTAGGCCTCACTTTACTTAGAGCGGACAAATACAACTTACTGTATGAACTCTTATAATGTGTCATGAACAGTACATATAATGCATTATGTTAACAACTCAGTGCATAATAAGCATGGCTATATTTATTGCCATGTTTATGATGGTTTATGAATGCATTATGACATGGTAGAATTGTGTTTATAGATGCTTACAAACGTGACATTCATAGAATGTGTTACCAAAGTCACTTGTATACTACACAAGTGCTCGATTTGAGACACAGGGAAAAAGGAAAGAAGTCTGTAATTCACTAGCTGAGAAGAAAATGAGTAATTATATTACCATTGTTAATAAATACAAACAGCATGCTTCGATAAGATTTGTTATGAAAGAGTGTTGGCAAGAAAGAAGAAGAGGGAATTTAAGAATGACTACTATTATTAAGAGGCTTTGAAGAGGTATTAAAATACTCAGAGCCTGATTGACATTAATGTGAAATATTCCAAATTCCTCTTCGTCTCTGAACTCATTTCTGGATTTAGGCCTGCACATATTGTTTGGTATTTGTTATCATCATATTGGTCTTTGCTCTACTGATCCACATGAGTGTTTCTGTGGGTGTTTTAATTAATCAAGATATTCACGTTATCCAAACAAAAGTAAATGATTTAGATCTAATTAATGCAGGCCAATATTTAACCACGTCAATCTATTAATAGTTTTACAGTACTGTGTAATGTCTGTGATCTGATAAAACTGTTTAAAGCCATTTATATGGGCAGTAAGTGTATTTTTGCCAGTAAAACACTATATAAGATTAGAATAAAAACAAAAAAATTTAAATAAAAGTAAAAAGTAACAAGAAAGAAGTTTTCAAGAAAGCAGTTGTTGTCTTGTGAGCTGGTCTGTAGAACACAGGTTTGGTTCTAGATTCCCCCGCATTATCACATGGATTTGTTAAACCCAGAACTCCTGAATTTAATTCAATGAAGGATTGTTTTGGCTAATCAACACAGTTTAACAATTCAAAGTGATGGAATCTGTTAAAGTCAAAACCAAAGATGTACGACAGGCTCAGTTAAAAGTGAACCTCTATATATTTCTGCTTAATTTGAGTTTAATGTTTGGTTGTTTTACCAAGCGAGACGTTCCTGATAGAAGGAACAGGAAAACATGCTCAGGTGACTGCTGTGAAAGATGCAACTCTCGCGACCAACTACGAGAAGAAAAAAAAAAAAAAACAGGCAACAAGTGGAATCCGCATTGAAAAAATACCGCAGCTAACCCAAGATGTTGGAACAATATTCCGTATTCAGGAGTGGATACAAGCGTACTTGTTGCAGTTTGAGCATAGGCCCTTTTCAAGTTAGGGCAGGAGTTGAACAAATAACCCAGATAACTTGCCAGTATCCAGGAGGCCTGGAACCAAACCTTTTTTGCTCTTTTTTGTTCTTTCAAACTAACTCACAAGATATCAACTACTTTTTTTCTCAAAATAAGAAATTAATCTTACCTTTTACTGCATTTATGCTTATTTGTAACTTTTCTAATGATACACAGTGTTTTTACAAGCACACACAGAAAGTTATTGCTGAGATTTTAAATAACACTGTTTTAAATAATGTGCTTGAGACCTTAAGACCATTGCACATGTAGGGGACATTATTATTATTATTATTATTATTATTATATAGGTACAATACTGTGTAAAAGCCATAGGTACATGAAGAAATTATATATAAAGCTATTTACCTTGGTGATACCTTGGTTATGTGTTAAAAAATAAGATTATAATAAATACAAATACACAAAACATTGTGATTTAATGTGTATATGTTGACCATTTGTCCAGTATTTACAGTTGCTATCTAATACAGTTTATCTAATTAATCCTTTATTAAATTAAATCAGGTGCTGCTGATGGAATGTAAGAAATGCCTGCAGTGACTGGAGTGCAGAGAGAAGTCAGGAACCAAAAACCTGTGTTCTGTGTGAACTGTGCTCTTCTAAACATATTCATAACATTATTAAAAACAAATAATTCTTGTTACGTTTTACTGGATTGATGTTCTAAAGTATTTTTACTGGCAAAAACTGCCCAGACAAATGTAAACAATTTTTGTGGCTGCCTTTTGTACTGTACTGTATTTACATATACATAACATATATGGGGCGTGTTATAACATATAGGCACTTACACTGAAATAATACAAATGGGAGATAAGTATGACACCTTGTTCTGAAGAGCTGATAAAAACAAGTGTGCATGTACAGTAAAGGGTTAAACCCACCATACTCAGGGACCTGCCCTGTTCCTCTCTTCAGCAGCAGGCGAACTCTGCGGCCGCCAGATTTGATGAGCTCGATGGCCCGAGCATGGGTCATGTCCCGTGTGCTCTCTCCATTTATCTCAATGATTTGATCTCCAACCTACACACACAGACACACAGGGGAAACACAACGGTTAGTGTGTAGGGAAGAATACAGTAGTATAGTCCACTGGGAGGCGAAATAACAAGAGGTTGTAAGTTGGAAATCCAGAAGCAAAACCAGTAAATAGAGGGAGACTACAGAGAAACTAGAGTTAGCATGTGTTTGGGTTCGCAGATGAGGATATATTTTGAGCTTCTATTTGATGAAAAGTTTTGTGTACAGTCTTGTTTTGCAGAAAGGAAAAAAAACCACCCTCTATATTTTGCCATGTCTTTGTCATTTCATTACACTGAATAAAAAGAAGAGTAAAAGTGTAGTGCAGACTCCACCCTGTTGAGAAATTGCACAACCATATAAGGAGTTTAGCGTCGAACCCTCTGATCCTTCTGGGCTTTCAAAGAAAGATTAAAGATTTCTGAGTGCTGAAAATGCTTGTCTGTAATTTTTAGTTCATTTTTATTTAATAGCATCTTCATGCTTATATTTAAACTCTGTGAGTTTGAAGAAATACTTTTATTTCTTTGTTATGTTTTGGTGGAAACAAAACAGTTATTTTTGTGAAAAAACCAAACGGACATTAACCAATCAGGATTATTTATGATGTGGTATCTAGGTAGATACAGCCAAGCTAGCTCTCCTACTGGTTAGGCCTTCATGAGCTGAACAAAAGGCCTCACATGTTAGATTAACTACCAGCCTAATTAGAAATTGACAATGGAATCATGTTTTTATTGGGACCAATTTTGTGAAACTCTAGGCCTTTTGGATGTTCTACATTTTTTACAGACTATGAATATGAGCAGCAGTCAGACCAGGTTCCCGTCAGGCCAGGACTTTTTACTAAAGGGTCTGCTATAAGGTAAAATATATGTTAATACGCATATTACATCTCTCAAGTAAAACATATATAATGCATTTTACAATCTTTATATGTCTGTATTTAACCTAGAACAGCACATGCTATGCTCCAGCATTAGCTTAGCACTAACATACTATACACTGGATTTGTGTAAGCATCCAGTAGAGTGGGTTGTTAGAGTTGGTGTTTTATCGCCCGAACCAAAGCCTACCTCTAATACCTCTAATCACAATTCAACACTAATTATGCAATTTTGTAGATATATTATGAAATATCTATGTATTGTAAATTGAATCCATAGCATAACAACAGTAACTAGGCTTGTATGGTTTAACTGTAGCCTTAATTAAATTTTAAACTGTTGCAGTATCAACAGGAACTGGTGCATTTTCACCAAAACCTTAAATATCTTGGTGTTGGCAGAGTAGGACACAAGGGTGACAATGATTTTCACCACGACAAATCCTCTTCTTTAAAAACCAAGGCAGAAACATGCATTCAAAGCAATGAATTCATGGGGAGGTCACCCCAAGCCATAGGCTTCACCCTTACAGTGACCAACCCCCAGGCACAATTAAGTACAAATAACACACATCTTTATACTACGAAACAATGACACAAACAACATTTTAGGACATCATGCATCTACCATGAGCTTCTGCATGTGGCAACTCACATGACCATGCCTCCTGAGCTTTTCAGAAACAGTGGCAGCCAGCAGCAGGCTGCTACATAGTGCCCCTTTCAAAGACTGACTGTCCTGGTGACCCACCAGCTCGAGCAAAGTCCAGGTCCTTACTCCTGTGTGGTGATCCTGGCCATCACGGTTCCCTCTGCAGAACTCCCTACAGTGTACCAGTTCCTCCTACAGAATCCTCTACAGTGCACCAGCTGCGGGAGACTTCATATGGCAGCAACAACACCGCTCAATCCAGCCACCTTCCACTCTCTCTGCTGCCCACTGATTGCACCTTTGACGCTGGAATAAGCACCACTTGTGTGCACTTCAACCCCACTGGTGACTGACCTGAGCTGGACAATCGTCTTCCTGCTGTTTGATGTGCCCCCCTTTTTGGCTCACCAACCACACTGAAGCCTTTGACAGTTTAGTTTTCTCCAGCCTTCCTCTCGTTGGCACCACTGTTGTGCCTCGCTGAGCCACCTACAGCTTGGTACCTTCACACGCCAGGCCTGTAATCGAGCCTTCCCATGCTGGCTTTGCCATCAAGACTCGCAAACCCATCTTCCTTGTGGAGCCTTGCAGTGCTTTTCCCGCCATAAGGGGCTCTGCCTCTCTTGTCGATTGCCTTGAAGGTCTTAGCAGTGTGATTCCTCTCCAGACCATGGCGGGGTGGGGTGGGGTGCACTTAATAAAGTGCTCTTTATTAAATACCAGAGCAGAAAGGCATATTCAAAGCGCTGAACATGCAGAGGATGCCGCCACTGACCATTCACCTTTACAGTGTCCAATCCCCAACACAAAACACCCACACCCCAGACACAACAGACCACTAATAACACAACAAATCTTTACCACAACAAACAATGACATTTAAACAACATTAACGTCTCTTTAGGAGGGCATGTGCATACCATGAGCCTCCCAATTTTCTCAGAGGCAGCTCCAACCATTAGCAGGTCACTACAATATGTCTATGATGTGATCAATTTATTCACTGCAAATACTCCTATTTACAATTATAACAAATACCATATGTTAATATAAAAACAAGACAAAAACATAGTTTCCACACAAATTATGGAAATACAACCAACCTGGCATCAGTGATAATGTGTGTATGAATGTCATTCATTATGAATAACGGCTCATTAGGATCAACAGAAATCATAACTCAGGCTAAAGTCTAATGGGCGCTGGCACTCATGGATGGCCGTCAGCAGTAATTAACTGCAGCAGCGTTTTGCTAATGTCAGTGAATGAATGAATAAATGAATGAATCATTGCTGCCGTTCTGTGGGCAGTGATGACTGATGGGAGAATACTGATGCTTTGTTCAACTTTATTGCAGATGATATACACTAGTGTATGTGTGAGAAGGATTGCTTTAGGAAGATTATGACATTATTTAACCAATTTCTAGACATGCTTATTTTAAGTCATTCTATCGGTGGAAATGGTCTTATTGCACTGGCAGATCACTATCTTTCCTTCAAGCATTATTTCTTGAAACAACCCAAAAACTATCAGTATAATAAAGTAATTTCACTAGATAAAACAGAAATGGGGTGAATCATCTTGTAATATTCTTACAACAGTCTCATAATGTAAAATCTTATCTACATTTGCAGTGACAGCTAATACATGGGCAGACAAAGTTAGTTTGTGTGAATATGTGGCTGCAATCCAAAAGCAAATTTATCCCTACAGAATGTTAGAAAAAATCCCATTCAACTGAATGAGAATCTCTTTGAAGTGCATTATTACTTTCAACTGATATTTAGATCACACTTTTAGAATAGATTGAGAGCAATTTTGTGTCATGTAATATGTTTAAGTTTTTTTTATGTAAATATCAGGGTGCAGTTGTGGGCTGGAGGTTAGAGAACCAGCCTTGTGACCAGAAGTTTGCTGGCTCGATCCCCTGAGCCGACAGGATGTGACTGAGGTGCCCTTGAGCAAGGCACCTAACCCCCAACTAAATTTACATGGGATCCTACTTTTACAGGAGCTCTATGGTGATTATATTGCCATTCGGATCGGTCATGTCTGTGTTTTTCCCTGTGTTTCCCTAAAGCAAAAAGAGAATAGAGAACCTCTCATGCACATTAAAGTGGTGAATGTAATGGCAGCTACTCCAAACCATTGAACCAAAACATCATGACCAACTGCCTAAAATGCTGTTGGCAAAACAGTCATGACTGGCAGAAGCATGGACTCTACAAGACCTCTGCAGGTGCCCTGTGGTCTCTGGCACCATAACATTAGCAGCAGATCCATTAAGTCCTGTAAGTTGCGAGATTGAGCTGCTGCAGATGGGACTTCTTGCTGCAGCACATTCCCCAGATGCTTCATTGGTTTGAGATCTGTGTAATCTGAAGGCCAAGGCAACACCATGAAGCCATCGTCATGTTTCTTAAACCATTCCTGAACAATGTGTGCAGTATGGCTGGGTGCATTATCCAGCTGAAAGAGGTGACTGCCATGAAGGGGTGTTCCTGGTCCAAACCAATGGTAGATAGGTGGCACGTGCCAACTTGACATCCACATGAATGTCCGGACCGAGGATGTTCCGGCAAAACACTGCCCAGACCACCACACTCCCTCCACTGGCTTGTCTTCTTCAAACAGCACATCCTAATGCGATCACATACCTGGCTGCCCATGTGATAAAAGAAAATGGGACTCATCGGGGCAGGCAAACTTCTTACTTTGCTTCATGGTCCAGTTCCAACAATCGCTTGCCCATTGTAGGTGCTTTTGATATAGGGGTTAGCATGTGTACTGTGACTGGTCTGCAGTTCCACACCCCCATCAGCAGCATGGTGTGTTGCATCCAGCACTAAAAATTTCAATTACTTGTGCCACCATAGCCCTCCTGTTGGCTTAGACCAGATGGGATAGCCTTTGTTGCCCTCATGCATTTTCACAGATGTTAAACCTGATAAACCAGTCCAATCCAAACAGAGTTTAGGTGCTACAAAGACTTTTACAGCTTTATAGTGGCACAAAAGTTAGAGTAATATGCAATGTGAATTATGTAATGGAAACTCAAGTTACAGCAAAATGACGATTGTACATCCAAGGGTTAAATTTAAAGGTCTGTCGTCTATGGTATGAGTTCCCTGATATGCAACCTGTTGCTGAAGTGTAGCTTGTGAAGACTCCTAATAAGATCTGTGTGGGAGGCAATGTATAAAGTAATTAGTGTAATAAATGTGGCGGTCTGGCTGGAATGGCGGTTGGGACAGGGAGCCAGAGCTTGCAGCTCGTTAGCCCTCATTAAGAGCTTGTTTAAATGGAGGACAGAGAGCAGAGGACCCCTACACATCCATCTCTCACTATTTCACTATTGACAAACTCTGTGTGTGTGTGTGTGTGTGTGTGCCTGTGTGTGTGTGTGTGTGTGTGTGTGTGTGCGTGTGTGCGTGTGTGTGTGTGTGTCTGAGTGTCTTTATTTTCGTACCTGATTACAAAAAACAGAACAAACAGAATGCTTGAAGGATAGGGTTAGGTATATGGGACATTTACTTACATGCTCTTATATATTATATAAAGTACAAGTTGATCATTTCTCAGGAGATATTTCTGAGGAGATTAGATATAAGTCAGTCCACTAGTGTAAGGAAGGGCAAAGCCAAAATTGAAGTTCGGAGATGATTAAAAAATACAAGGTCTCACTTTATTTGGATAGTCCACAATAGTTCCCTACAGATATTTAAATTGTTAACAAAATGTCTATTGATTCTAGTTGATTCTATACAGAGGTGGTGTTAGGGTTAAGATTAGGACCAGGGTTAGGGCTAGGACTAGGGTAAGGGTTGGGTTTAGGTTTTGGGTTGAGGTTAAAGTTAGAGTTAGGATTAGAACCAGGTTTAGAGTTAAAGAAAATTATGATAGTTATGGTAAATCTAGTAGATATTTAGTTGAATGTAACTTGTAAACCATCTAAAGTGGACTATCCAAATAGTGTTACCAAACACAGAAACAACAGGACTCCTGTGCAAGCCACTAACCTGTCACAGTCAGTTAAGCAGTACTTAGAACTTTCATCTTTGAGAGAGAAAATCAAGCTCCACTCTTGCTTTAGAGCTGAAAAAATCCACAAGTGTTTCTGTCCAACCACTGTGAGAAGACAACTTAATGCCATGGGTCTGAAAGGACGTGCAGCTGTCAAGAAGGTGTTACTCAGAAAACGTTGGTTAGACGTTGGTTGCAGACATTTTGCTAATCAAACAAAGAAGAACAATGGACTGACCAACCCAGACCTCAGCATCACCACGTCTGAGATTATTTGGATAAGGAGAAGCTGGAAGTATAACCAACTTCTAAGACTGAACTTCAGAGATGTGGAAAAATATCCCTGCAGGTTTCTTTAAAAAACTGAAAGCAAGTCTACTCAAAAGAATGGAAGATGTAATTAAGGCAGTGGAGAGTGTGGACAAACTAAAGGCTGAAATATTAATATTGTGACACTGAAAAATTAATAACTTGTACTTAATGACTGCTTTGACTGGAAATTGGATTAAAAGATGACAGGTGGGGTTTTGCACTGATCCGTATAACACAGGATACAATTCTGTGGGTGTTCATTATAAAGGTAAATCATTTTAGTTATTCTGTCCAAAATACTGCAGGCAAATTCATCTATAACCACCACAACCCAGTTGTTTGGCATATTTCTAAAGCAGTAATAATCACAAAAAGATATTTTTTCCCTATTAGTAGCTCTGGTGTGTGCATATGTGTTTGTGTGTGTGTGAGTGTGTGTTTCAGTACAATATGCATGTGTGTGAGTGAGTGAAATGTGCCAAAAGCAAGCCTAAAGCAAACCCTTTGGCGCTAACCTGATCCTGCTGGTGAAGACTAGATTACAGTCAGTATGCAGAAAGGAGAAAGCTATAGAGAGAGGAAAGATGCAGCTTCCTTATAATCTGCAGCACACTCCTCAGAGCAGTACTACTTTATCCTCCTCTCATGTTTGATGTCTTTCCTTGGGGTTAACGTTTAGAGTGCAGCAATAATTCACAATATGTCACTGTGTGGCTACTTATGTGCCTCTGCAAAGCAATAAATATATGCAATAATATATATGAAATCATTTGAGTGTGCTTCCACTGTAGGTAGAATTCACAAAACCCGGAAAAATGTCCCACGGCCTATATAATATATATGAGCAGTCAGTGAAGTCACCAAATCAAGATATCAAGAAAAAGGTCAGTTTGATCGGAGGTGTTGATAGATACCAAACTGATAAGTTCTCAATTCTTCATCATGCGTTACTGCATTATTAATATATCCTGATGTCTATATTTACCTTGTAAATACCGCATCAAAGCTAAAAGCATTCAGAATCATAGAATTATTTGGACTGTGGAATTGTCAGCAATATTCGGCCCTTTGTACCATCATATAAACGTAGTGATGGCGAAAGTGAGTAGTAGCTGCTTATCTATGTTTGATGGGGTGAATCAGTGTTAGCTTGACATTAGCTTAAGTCATGTGAGCCCTGCTAACGCTCTGATGTTAACTGTGTTCATTGTCTAGCTAAAGCATATGAGACCTAGACATAAATATTTCCATCATAAATAAGTCCATCATCAATCAATGTCAATTATCAATTGTGAACAATTCTCAACACTATAGGGCTGAAATTTTTCCTCTTTATTATTTCTATCTGACAACTTCTATTTCATTGTCTCAGCTCTTCAGCCTCTTTACTCTCATGATGTTGAACAGCTGGGATGCTGTAAAAGCTTACACCTTTTGTTTTTTGTTACTGTTGTTACTACAACCAGTTTTTGATTACATCATTAAGAACAAACTGCTGCCAATTTGACAGCCAAGCTGTTACTCTGACTGTGTCAAAACTGCTGCAGCTTCAACCCTGCAGGTGAAGGAAGACCAAGCAAAATAGACCAAGACTGATAAAAATGGCTACCAAAACTGCCAAAGCTCTTAAATTATAAACACAATTAAGCTGAAATTGGTGTCTTATTCAACAGCACCCTATTCCAATTTTCCACTCAACCTTAAATGGCGCAGCGGTCACATTCAATTGCCTTATACGTAAAATGAATTTTGAAAAGGAGCTGGTAAATAAGAAGTCAAGAATCGAGACAAGGCAAGGGCATGTCAATGGTGGAGAGGCCTCCAAAAGTTGATGTTGTGGGGTTTCAACGGTGAAGAGACCTCCGAAAGTTGAAGAGGCTGAAGTTTCTTTTCACATTTTCCAGTTCCACCTTAAATCATGCAGCAGTTCTATTCTGTCACCTGAATGCAACTGCTGCACCATTTAAAGTGGAACGGGAAAATTCAGCTTCATCGAGAGTTGATCAGCATGAAAAGGGATGAGGAGGTTGTCCTGTTTCTGCTTAACTGGTAAGTAACATTAACTTATTTTTGCACAGAACAGAACCAATAGGTCATTACTGTTTTTCCCATTTGCTAATGCTTGTGGCAGCGACTGGTTAGCCTCCCAGCAGCAACTGTAGTGACAGTTTGCCACCTACTACCTAGCTAACATTTGCTGTGACGCTGCTCGCTCTAACATTATGTCATGGTATTTGTCCATATAATGTTTGGGAAGGGTTTAGTGCCACAGCATCGTTCACCATGGAAATGCGTGGCAATACTCTGCCTTAAATACGCTTTAAAAATTAATATATATATATATAAAAAAAAAAAAAGCTTTTTACTGCCTTTGCTGGATCGGTTATGGCTTTAATGTCTCAAAACAAATTGCCACTGTGCTTCAGGAATTAAATAAAAGTTGCATATGAATATAAACATTTTATATGTTAGAATGAAGTATCATACTTTATGAAGTATCAGTGTACAAGCATGCCGCTGTCATCACAGTGTTGACCAGTGATATGTCAACAAGATGCCAGTGGTGACAACCACGAAGCCAATCGAACAATATTGATATGTACCTACACAATAAATTACACACTTTAAAAAATATCTGTAAACAATGGTGTAAAGTTCAACAGCAAGTGCCAATTATTTAACAAAACCCATTATTTAATTCTAGTTCAAGTAGTTAGTCTGACCATATTGTACCATAAAAATAACGGTAACAACTGTTAAAATAAATGCAAACGCAAAGGTGATCATTTGTTTTCATGAATTTACATTCTGTCTCTGTAAATTATCAACAGTATGAAATAAAGCATATATGTATGGTTTATTTACATGCAATGAACCTTTTTCTTTTCAAAACACAGATACTGACCATTACATTTTACAGTACTTTGTGAATAGTGCAGTGAAAATACTTAAATCAGGATAAAATATCTCCTATATATGTGGCAAAGATTGAAAGTTCAGAATCTGCACTTTTCACACAATTTCTGGGCTTCTTTCAGTTAGAAATAATTCATATAAATTTACAGCATGCTTTTGTTATAACTGCCAATAATCATGATTTCTATAGATAAAAACAATCTGTACTATCATAATAACATAATAACAACTACTTGAAACACTATAAAACATTTTCAAATTACGAAAATGTAGATTTAGTGCCACAGACCCTCTTCTGTCGCATAACAGCTGTGAAAAGATCAACTTTTCAGGTCAACATTCTGTGTCTGTGTCCGGACTATCTGTAAATAATTAGTTACAGGACTGCATATAATGAATAAATTGGGCAGAGTCACACAGAGCCGTGGGACATGTTACCAAAGCCTGCTTTCACCTCAGAAAAGAAGAGGAGAGATAGAGAGAGTGAGAAAAAGAGAGAAGTCAGACAGACGGATGTAGAGAGAGACAAGAGCCAGCACCCCTGGGGCAATCTTACTCATATTAGCTTCAACAGCTTCATTACAGATAAGCACATCTGAGGGAAACAGAGCAAAACAGAAAGCAGAGGCAAAAAATGACTGAAGAGGGGGGCTGGATTACTGTGGAGAGAAGTGAGAGGAGATTGATGGGTCAGTAGAGATGAACAACAGGATTCTGAAGGATGGTAGAAGGTACAAGATCATGAATGCCAACTTAAAAATTGGGGGAAGGGAATAGAATTTATGTCCCAATCTGATGACAAACATTTGACACTAAAGTTAGAGCAGATATTATATATCGCTGCTGTCAGATCAAAACCTTGTATCTCCAAAATGACAACTTTACAGGAGAAGGAAAAAACATACTTCACTTTTAATGTAAGTCAATGGAATCAGAATTTTTTCCAAGTCATTTTGGGTCATGAAATTTACAGACAAGGTAAACGGTAACAGGTACTTTCAAATTATGTCAAAAACTGAAAAGTGGTCGACAACAGCGATATAATACATGTAATAATGTATTTCATTTTTGTTATCATTCACGTTTGTGATAAACTAGATAACGTTTATTTGCTGTTATCACATAATATAAAATACCAGGAAAATGGTCTGTGATCTGCTCATAATGTGAATTTTACGTCATTATTAAGTAAAAATAATTTAAATTCAAACACTACATCTTTGTGGCATGAGCGACATGGAATGTCTTGTTTTAAGTTTCAATGTTATGGCCAATGTTATGCTTCCACACAGACGCAAGCACGCAAGCAGCCATGCCGTTATCAAACAAAATGCCCCTTAAACATTCTCTCCTGTAAAAAGATTTTCCGGTTGGTCCACTGGGTTGAAAATCACCCAATCAGAAGTCGGAACGCTGTTAAGGACAAACAAATGTACTGTGCTCCTTTAACAAAGATATTTTTACTGAGTGAAATGGCTCATTTGACTCTTTATCTGTTTGCTAAAAGGAAAGTCTGTAGATATTTCTTGCTGCTCTGTTCAGCAGTGCAAATCCTTCATGTGTGCGTGCACGAGCTGTATTAGTCATGTGGCCCCGCAGAGTGAAACAGAACGGACAGTGGTGAGTTCACAAAAAAAACACCAGAAGCTGAAAGTGAGCTTATATAAATGTCTGAGACAGGGTTTAACATTTATTAAAGTGATCTATTGACTCACATTACTTGTGAATGCTCTTGTTGTCGTTGGGAAATCAGTCATTTTATTAACAATGGTCAGTGGTGCCTTACAGAGATCTCTTTTTGTGGTATTAACATGCATGTTTGTCCTCCTTCAGATAAACAATGGTCAGCTTCACAGCCAAACTAACTGTACTCTTCTGCAGCCTCTCTCACTGTTACGTGTGTCCTTGGGTTGCCAGCTATTCAACACTAGGATTAATGTACAATATAAAAAATATTAATTGATTTCAACAGCGACTATATAAAATCCACCTGCACTGCACTTTCAAACCAGTCAGATTTGTTTGGAAAACCATGAATCTGAACCTGCCTGACAGGTAAAGAAACCCTGAATGAAACACATGCAGAACAGCACTTTACTGGTTGCCATAGTGACTCACTATGCTTAAAACCACTACTGTTAAACGCAGTCTCATTATAGAGGCTGTTTTCAGACTGTTCTGTGCAGTTTCACTAAAACAGCTTTTCTTCAGCACTAGGATTGTGAGAGTGGGGGCCGCTTCTTTACTTTGACGACAACTGTCCCCTCGCAGTTGATAACAGCTATGAGGGTTGAGGATGTCATTGCACACATGAGAGTTCAACAAACTCCAACAAATAAATCATTCTCCACAGTACCACCATTCTCTACCGATCACTCTCCGTCAAATGCCATTATTCTCCAACAAGCATTTCTGCACCATTCTGCACCAAACAGCATCATTTTTGAATAAACACCATACTTTGGTAATAAAAACCATTATTCTCCAAGAAACATCATAACTTCAACATAACTTCCACTATTCTCCACCAAATATTATTTCAACCAAGCATCATTCTCCACCAAACATCATCGTTCTCCACCAAGCACCATCATTCTCCACCAAACAAAGGGATGTCACTCACCCTCATCCTCCCATTTCGGATGGCTGGGCCATCCTCGGCCAATCGGAGCACAAACAGGTCCATCTTATACTCCCGACCTCCTCGGATACTGAAACCAAAGCCCTTAACACTTTTCTCCAACTCCACTGTGAAGAAATCAAAATCCTGTAGGAAACAAACACACCCACACCCAGACACACACACACACACACACACACACACACACACACACACACACACACACACACACACACACACACACAAACCGTATCTTAAAACGGACGGAAATTACACCAACTGACCATTCAGCTCAGTAAATGGCCATTTACAATCCAGAATATCAACAATGCCTTACAAATGTGGTCTTAATGTCTTACTCAAACGGATCTGTGTCATTTATGATAGTCGAAATAAATTAGATGGTTTGACAAGAATCAAAGTTACCCCTACCTCAGAAGTAATTCAGAGGTGTTCAGAGGTGCTAAAAGATTAATGGAGCTAAACTGACACAGTGTGTTGGTTTTGGTGAACACTTTAGCCTTATGGCTCCAGTGAAAAGCTAAAGAAGCCAACTGCAGACACCAAACATGTTGGCTGATCGACTGGCATAAAGAGGAACACTGAGTAAAACTGATTTTTGACCAAACATTTGCTTTAAACCCCAGCAGCAGTAAGAAACTCTGTAGAATCAGTGTGTATCTCAGCAGTACCTGTGGCTGTCTGTAGTCTGGTATGGGGAAGCTGCGGGGGTCTGTGGACAGCTGCCTGTACTCCAGCAGCGGAGGATGTCTGTAGTCTGCTACAGGAGGGTGCCGATAATCCACTGGGGGCTGGCGGTAATCAGTAAAAGGCGGCTGCCTAATATCCGGCTTCACATCCTGCCGAGCTTTTACCTCTGACCTGTAGCTGTACAGACAAATTCAAATACAGAACTACTGAGCTGCCATATGTGATGATGTTGCTCACTGAGACAAGTTATTATGTATATGCATTACTGCTATTACATTTACATTTTTATTTATTGTGTTATGTATATACAAACAGTGAGAAATTTCTTATATAAGTAACTAATACAAGACCAATATTCTACCTTTCTTGCATTTTATTTTTGTCCACTCTTACCATTTGTGTGGTTTGATGTACCAAAAACAATCATAATTCAATGTTATAGCTATACATGACCATTTTATAAGCAAATAGCAAAAACAGCTCTACACTAGGGTGAAGTGGACCAGTAAGAATATCACTAAAGCCACAATGCAAAAAAAGATGATGGAAGGTTTTCTCAAATAAACATTGATGTATCCAGCCATGATTCTGTGATTCCTACAGATGGCCTGATCAAGGCACATACTTTTCGAAGATTGCTTTCGAAATTCCTAATGTCTAATCAAAGCTCGTTTGATAAATGGCTCTGCAGAATCTGCTCCCAGAATTATGTGGTGCATTTGCATTAATAAAGGTAAGGTGGATGTCGTTAAGGTGGTACGGAGATTTCAGCCCTCAATGGGTGGGCCCTTGCTTGTCCTGCCCGGTGTCTCTGAGCTGTAAACAACACGGCCATAAAAACATGGCAAATTAAAAAAAAAAACAATTCTACTTAAAGTAAAAACCAAGTTAAATCTCTCCATCTCGCTTGTTTTGATCCAGTCCCTAATCTTATTAGCGCACTTCATCTAAACTGTGTAATTGTAGTGGATGGAAACACAACTTAATTAGCTTTTTGCAGATGCACGTCTCCACACATTTTCAAAACGTTTAAATATAAACCAAAGTGAACAACAAGAGAACTCCATATGCTTCCATATTAATTCAGATTAATACAGATTTATTAAAAACAATACTACAGATTTTTCTTTTTTATCTTTTTGGCCAAAAATAAGTTTGTCAAATTGGCAAAGCCTCTTTCTGATGCAGATATGTTTATATAGGTATGGAAACCTTGTCTGGTTTAAGAGACATATAAGCCTCATTTCCCAAAAGGTTGGGACAGTATGTGAAATGTCACATGTAGCTCCTCAGTCTGTTACAATTAACCCTAATTATGAGGTACATTGTAACTTTTGCACTCGCACCACTTCCCACTTTTTTTATATTTTTATGTATATTTTTATATAAAATATGAGTCATATTTGTCCCCTTTAGTATTGTTAAAAAAAAAAACTAAAGGTGATCCCCTCCTCTCCTCTACATGACCTCTTTAATAAAGAAAGAACAACAGAAAACCACAACTGCTCCCAAAGAAATGTCTAATTTATGCCAGCTAGCAGCAGACACCTCTGCTGAGTGGAGTACTAAGTGGACACTTGTAGACTCCAGACCCTGCAGAGCGTCAGCTTGTGTGTGTGTATCTGTTTTCCTTTCTTTCTCTGAGGACAAAGATTATGACAGGCCTATGACACTAATGAGTAAAGCCATGACTGTAAAAGTTTAATTCAGAGTAATGATGCGCTGAGAAAAGCTAAGAGAAAAGTGGAGGAGTGAGAGGAACCAGACAGAGGCACGAGGAAAATCTGCACTCCCCGCAGGCCTGGATGAATGATTCAAACGTCTTTTATAGAGCCACACAGGTAAATTATTTAAGTCCGCAGGAGATAAGTGATGTTATATAACAAGGACAGAGACAGAGACAGTATGTGTGTGTGCAACAGAGAGGGAATAAATTAAGAGTAGTATGGGGAGATGCAAATCAGAGCAATAAAAAGCCATTACTATGAGGTTAAAGAGTTAAATGTATTGACTGAAGTAGTACACACTTCATAAGTCACTGGCTTTTTCTACAAATCCAATTCCATAAAAGCTGGGAGAATAGGAAAAATGTTAAAACAAAGACAGCAATGATTTTCAATTCCATTCTGACTTGTATTTAGTTGAAAAACAACATGCTTATTCTAAATTTACTCAAGACATGGGCATGTTTACATCACCTTTCATTTTAAAAAATGCAGTAATCTTTTAGCAAACAAGCCAAAATCTCCCTGAAAAAGACATCATCTAGATTGCAGCATATATTGCTCTGAAATGTATAGGTACCCCCAAGCATTAATGCTGCCTCCACAAAGGCGCAAGTTTCCCATGCAATTGGCAACTACCATACCATCAAATTACTGGCAAGGTGGTCATTTTCCTTTTTGGCACAAAGAAAACGCTGTTCATTATTTCCGAAAACAGTTTGAAAGGTGGACTCGTCAGACCACAGCACACATTTCCACTCTGCGTTAGTCCAACTCAGATGAGTTTTAGCCCAGAGAAGTCAGCAGTGTTTCTCGATGTTGTATTGTGACAAGAGTTTTCCAAAGTATTCCTGAGCCCATCTGATTATATTCATTACAAAACACAGGAAATAAACTGGAACAGTACATAGTTCTAATTTTATAGAACTTGTAAATATTTCAAGATGCCCTCCTAACTGTAAAAAGAACCCCCCCACACCTTTGTGAATCATTAATTTGTTATCTAATCTTAAATAATTTATGATTTGAAATAATTTGTAGTGTTTTCATTATTCAAAAAAAAAAAATATATATATATATTTTAAAATGTCATTGAGGTCTCTTTTAATTTATGGCTTAATCATTTCAATTTATTGTAATAAGCTTTGACTAAAGACAAATTAAAATAAAACAGACACGTTATCATTTTTATTAATTCATTATTTATGATTATACTATTGAGAGAAAATAATAATAAGAAGAAGAAGTAAGAAATTTCTAGGTTAAATGCTAAAGGGGGCTTTGGTTATGCAATTTACTCTTGCCTTAATTATGATTTGCTCAATTGTATAGTTTCAGGCGTGCGGTTTGTGTGATGCTAATTTGTGGGCTATCCCACATAATACGTATTCCACTATGTATTAGCTACATTAGCCATGTAGCTCCAGTGCCAAACAAAATGAGATTTTTTGAGGAACTGCCCAGTGACAAAAAAAGACTACATGTCTCACCTGCCATCGTGGGTGTAGATCTGCACAGGTGCGGCCAGAGTGGGTGGGGTCTGCTGGGTCACAGGGCTGGCGTGATTGGCTGGGCTGCTTTGAGCAGCAGGGCTGAGCTGTGTACTTGTGTTAGGTAGAGGTGCTGTTGTAGTCGGTGGGACGCTGTTGGACAGAGTGGGCGGAGCTTGGATGGACTGGGTAACTGGACTGGCCTGGGCCAGAGGACTCTGCTTCTCTGAGCTACCAGCAGAAGGAGTACTGTTCGCCTCTGAAACACACACACACACACACACACACACACACACACACAATATGTACAATATAACGTCTCATAAAAGACATTGCATGGATCCAAAGAGTCATGAAAACTAGAGAGAAAGAAGAGAGAAAAAGAAGAAAGAGAAAGAGAGAGAGAGAGAGAGAGAGAAAGCATGAATAACAAAAAAATATATATTTTGACCAATATTGTAATAATACAACTAATACTACAGTAACACAAAATACAGTGTCTTGGCTAAAAAGTGCAATAATATTTTAGTATAGTTAGGAAATTCTTGCATTGTTAGGTCTCACAAGTTACTGGTGTAAGCAGGTACATTAGAACTAGACTGGGATTAGATTAGATTACATTATATCAGATTAGGTGGTGAAGTGGGAGGTGTATGAACTCACCCTCCTGAGTGATGATGCGGAGTGTAACGCTCAGCCCTGCATCCTTAATCAGTTTAACAATGTCTGCATGAGCCATGCTGACAATGGACTGATTATTCACCGCCAGAATACGGTCACCAACCTTCAGCTTCCCACAGCGATCTGCTGGACTGCCTTCTATAATCCGCCCGATCTTATGAGGAACAGCTGAGAAGAGAGAGAGAGAGAGAGAGAGAGAGAGAAAGAGAGAGAGAGAGAGAGAGAGAGAGAGAGAGAGAGAGAGAGAGAGAGAGAGAGAGAGAGAGAGAAAGAGAGAGAGAGAGAGAGAGAGAAAGAGAGAGAGAGAGAGAGAGAGAGAGAGAGAGAGAGAGAGCAAGAAAGAGGGAGAAAGTAAACAAAGTATTAGAACATAAAGCACAGCTTTTGTCTTCTTATAGTTTTTCTCACTACCTCTCTCCTCATGTCTCTTACTCTCTCTTTCCTTTATGCTCACTTCTTCCACTCACTCTTTCTCTCTCTAAGACTTCCACTCTCTCTTATACTGTCCAGCCATCTTTCTCTTCTATGACCTGCATGTCTCCCTCTTCCTTTGTCATTCTCTTCTAACTTCTCTCTCTGTCATCTCTCTCTACCCCTCTCTCTTTCTCTTTCCCACTATTTATGCTCTCTCCATCCTTTCCTCTCTCCACATACTTTCCAACTTTTGTTACCCCTGCTCTGCTCTGCTCGCGCTCTCGCTCCCTCGCTCTCTCTCTTAAACTGATGCACCCACAGTCTCCTGCCTCTTCCAATAGTAACCCATTCATTATTAAAACATAAAGCTTTAAAGCAGACCCTGCATTTTTAATAGCATTGTTCTACCTTGAAGCAATCTGCTTAAACTAGAATTGTCCCTCTGCCCCCTATTTGGTGCTATCAGCAAAGCCTGAATAGCATTAAAGGCCAGCCAAGAGCCATAAATAATCACACTCACTGCAGCAGGGAGGGGAATTAGAGTTAGGACGTAAACAGAAGTGGCCCCCTGGCACTGATTTAGCATCAGAAAAGCACAGAAGTGTACCTTTAAAGGTAAAGAGCTTAAACTTTCTGGGGTACAGTAGCTCTTTAAATTTCTCCTGTTACAACAAAATTGTACCTTGGGGTCCTGTAGTGAAGAATTTGAGGCATTATGTCATTTGTAGCTAAAAGTAATACTCAAAAATCAAATTTACATTATTTTCACTCTTACCATAAATGCAGTCAATCTATCAAGACAGATCAAGACTTGGTGTTTGAAATTTGCTTCTTTAGTTTTACATTGGAGCTATGAAGCTAATGTAGATAACATGCAAAGGAACCTAATGGGAGACTAAGTACCAAGTTGTTAGATAAACTCAAATAGACTTGCTTATGTGGTTTTCTGACACTGAATGACACACTGTTATCTATAAGCACGGACAACGGAACATTGCATAGTAAAAAAAAAACGCAGGAGCACCAGCTGACGCTAATGGGTGAGGTATAAACCTCCATTATTTTAGCCAATCAGTCTACATTAGCCAACCAGTCTTGGTTGATCAACTACATTTGAAATAAAGGAGGAAAATGAGATGACCCTGAAAGCCTTTAGATACCAAGTGTGAATGACTTGTTCAATTTATTCAGACATCAATAAAGTAATCTGAAAATATGCATACCAATGCTCTGCACATCATTTTTCAGATGATGAAAGGCAACATTTTATTCAGCCTCTGTTTCTCTTGCAGACCTTTGCAGGTGGCATGAACTCACTTGAGCAATCACTGTTGTCTCTGGAGTTGGCATGGCAAAAACTAAGAACAGCTTTTTGACAATCGTCAGAAGTATTAATTTGTCCTCTGCTTTGTTAAGTGAGGAGCTGTAACCCCTCGAAATATATTTTGGATTTCTGTGATCTGTTCCATTTGGTGTGCCTTTGACGCAATTTGTAAGAATTTCTGCACATAAGATCTGCACAGACTGACCAGCAGTGGCCGCTGTTTCCGGCCTGTTCAGCGAGCTGATGATGACGAATCCGAAACCTTCACTCTCCTTGCGCTGGATAATGACGTCACTGGCCTGCAGGTTCTGACTGGCTGCCGTCTCGGTGGGGGCAGAGTTGTTGGAGAAGGTTCCTGAATTGAAGTCGCTCCTGGGCGAGCTGTGCTGGGTAGAGATGGAGCCAGGACTGCGGCCGTTCTGAGGACACTGCTCACCTGAGGAGGGGAGACAGGGATGTATAAAGAGCCAGACACGCAGAGAGCTTAATAGGAAAAGTTCAGTAAAAGATTTAATTTTCATTTCACTGGAAATCGCCACAAGTGATTTCGCATCTCAGACTTCCAGGGTGAATAAACCTCAAGAGCAAAACTTTGTGAATTTTGACACACACATTTGCGTCCACTACTAATGCCACTACTGCATTGCCTGTGTTGAACTCTGAAACAGTGGCCTTTCACAGCACCGGACCTCCAAACCAGAGGACATGTACAAACTTTTTACCACTTCATGTGCAGTTACTTTTTGTGCTTTTACTGTCTGTAGTAAGGTGAGGTAGCCACCATGCTAACTGCAATGTTAGATCCATGGCTAACTGTAGCTGCACACAACTTTGTCCCAGCTGCCAACCACACTAGTCATCTACGCTATCACACTGTGTAGCACTTTACTGTGGCAAGTATATACAGTAGTTATCATGTATATATATATAGTTTTATGTTCACTTTTGTGTTTTCCATTACATCGAGTCAAAAACATTGGCTGCCACTGTTACAGGATGGTGATCCATAAACATATGGACATTTTGGAAAAATAAACTGGAACAGCAGTTTTGTTCTTAGAGCAAAAAAAGCTTAAAAGCACCCCCACCAATAACTCCCTGAAACAGAGGTACAGAAGAACATTCATAATAAATGGGAAAATAGCCATTTAGAAAACGCGCTGGGACTAAATTTGGCCCCATCGTTTGGTCAGGGGACAAAATAAAATGGGGAGGACATGTTACCCTGGAGAACATAATCCCCTCCAAGTTACACGCAGTCAATAGCCTGATATGCAAAACAAATGTGTGTTGAATGTAGCATGACCAAACACTTAGACAAATTCCTAATTTTCTTCACTGTGTATAGAAATAAACGTCTGATTCTGAGACACAGAGATAAAAAGGAAGGAGCACAAGACCAGCATGTAAAACAGAGTGTGGCCAGCTCCAGCTTGTCAAAAGCTTTTCTGTCACCAAACTCTCTGGGTTGAACAGAAGCTTCCGGCAACCACCCGCTCCTCTACAGCCGCAAAGACCACACCAACAGACCACAGATGACAAGAAAAGAGGGGATAAGTCAGACAAAATTGAGGATCAAGGAAAGATTCTCTCTTTCTCCCCCTCTCTCTCTCTCTCTCTTACAGACAAAACCAAATAATCTAGCAGAAAGATAAAGCTACCCAGTGTCTATAGAACCATAAGCATTTTATATCTGTAACATATACAAGGATAAAATAACACTAGTAATCTGCTAAAAGGTCTGTATTCCTCACTCTAATTTCTCCCCTCCATTTAAAGTTATGAGGATTTGTGACCATTTTCTAACCTTTCTTTATAAAATTAAACAAGCTGTTTTTGTAACTGCACCTCATAGTCAGTCCAGACTACAACACCTCTGCTACAGACCATCTGCAGTAACAACACCCCTTATAACGTCAGCATCTAAACAACTAGGCTGAATATATAGGTAGACATACAGTACAGTACGTTGGGTGTCAGTGAAGAAATTGTTTTAAATTGATTTCTCTTAGCAGTAAGCATGCTTTTGCAGTGAAAAACAAGTAACAAGAATGTGTTCTTGTCAGTAAAGTTATTAATATGTTCCTTAGAAGAATAAACCCGGAAGAACAAACACAGAATGTCTTTTGTACTCACAGTACTGTATGGAAATGCATTCATGGTTGTGACATCACAACCACGAATAGTCTTTTAGCAATGTCTTCATAGTACAGCAAACTCTTATTTCAAAAAGGCAAACAATGTAACATGCCCCTTTATTATTTATTGAGGTAAATGTATACTGTATAGATAAAAATAATGCATGGCCACGACTTAGTAAGACATGGGAATAAGGTAATTAAGTTGCGGCCATGACTTTGTAAGGCATGGGAACGAGATCCTAATGCGTGGCCACAACTTAGTAAGGCATGAAAACAAGATTCCCACAGCTTACTAAGTCATGGCCATGCATTAAGATCTCATTCCCATGTGTTAATAAGGCATGGCCACGCGTTATCTTTATTTATATGGGATGTCACCAGCAGGGCTCTTTAGTAAACACAGACTCTTGCTAACTTGCATTTCACCACTGTCCTCTCACCTCCAGGCTGCACTCTCCTCCGTATGGTCATTTTGACCTGGCCGTTGCGGGCTGCCCCGTGCATTAGATCGATGACGTAACGATGGGGTTTCCCTGCCACAGGGATGCCATCCACAGAGAGCAGCTCATCTCCGGGACGCAACCGGCCGTCTTTATCTGCTGGACTGTTCTCTATGATCGCTCCGATCAAGATCTGCACACAGCATTTCAGTACAGTTCAAACAGACACACACTTTAATACAATACCATCTAAATGCACACCTACTACATTTAAGCACACTATTGTTAAAACGGACACATATTACATTTGGCATAACAAAAGACTGCAGAACACTATCACAATGCAAGAAAAAACAGACACCCTGCTGCTTTAATGGAATATTACTTAAAAGGCCACCCACTGCTTTAATACAATGTAGTTTAAAAGGATCCATTCTCTTTTAACACAGCACTAAAAAATGGACATTAGAAAGAATAGAATTTAACACAAGTCAGTATGAATGGACACCTATTACTTTAACATTATATCATTCTAGTGTTTAATGTGGTACAAATGGATTTCACTCATATGCAGACGTTTAAAATGTTCAAATTACATTTTGTTAACACATGTTGAACTTCAGTTAAATTCAGCAAATAAACAGCAAGTGTGCATCAAAATGTGCAGAGGTGTGTTCTCTGTTTAGGATGTGTTTACTTATTTTCACGTAAATAATCGCCAAAACATGTAATTTGACCAGGAACGTTCAAACTTGCATACAACTGTACACTACTTTAAAGGAATGGCTTGGCAAAAATGAAAAATTTCCTTCTGAAGTTTAGCATTAGAGTTAAGAGACAAATGTTGTTAAAAAAAACTAC
Organism: Pygocentrus nattereri; assembly: GCF_015220715.1. Classification (NCBI taxonomy): domain Eukaryota; kingdom Metazoa; phylum Chordata; class Actinopteri; order Characiformes; family Serrasalmidae; genus Pygocentrus; species Pygocentrus nattereri. The sequence goes on along the minus strand of NC_051211.1, from coordinate 32,583,758 downwards.
AAGTCAACAGTAAACCCAATCTTTTCCTTAAATACATCCCCAAAGCTTCTCAGCCTGCACTTCTGCACCCAGGTCTTCATTAAAATGGTGAAGATTTGTGAGTTAGAGGACAGTATGGCATACTGTGAGCTCTAAAATTAACCAAACTTTACCATGTAGCTGAACTCAGCAGGCGGCTATTTTAGACAGGTGTTCTGACGAATTCTGTAGTGTCCATATGCCTGCGTGATGTGCGTGCACAAAACAGAAGGCAGAATTTGGCACAACAACTGTTGTCTGAAGTGCCTACCCACAGCAATCTGCTACATTGTGATGTTTTGTTTATTTTTATAGTTCACAGTAAGTCATGCTGTGTCCTAAACAAGTCTGCCCAACCTTAATGAAGATCTGGATGTAGTTTGAGCAGGCTGAGAAAAGTTTTGGGGATTCTTTCAACTTTAACACTGTACAAATGGACACCCATTACGTTTGCACAACATTGTTCAAATGGACATACTTTAGTTTAAGACAATCCCATCCAAACCAAGAAACACCATTTAAACACAGTACTGTACAAATGGACACTAAGGCCTAATACTTGCAGACAATGCTGTATGAATGGGCACCTATAACTTTAACACAATATCATTAACACTTATACTGTCATGCTGATATACACATTTATAGCACTGATCAAATGCACAGGTACTGCTTTGATATAATAATCTATGTACATCTGCTGTTCTAATACCATGTTCACTAGTTTAGAGTAAATTTGTTTGAATGGACACCCTCTCCTCAGCAAGGCTGTTAAATTTGGTGTTTTGGGTACAATTCTCTCATACTGGCCACTGGATATTCCAACATGGCACCTCATGGCAGAGAACTCTGAGGATGTGAGAAATAGAATTGTTGCTCTCCACAAAGACGCCTAGGCTGTAAGAAGATCGCTTACACCCTGAAACTGAGCTATAGCACGGTGGTCAAGGTCATACAGCGGTTTTTCAGGACAGGTTCCACTCAGAACAGGCCTTGCCAGGATCAACCAAAGAAGTCGAGTCCACATGTTCAGCATCATATCCAGAGGTTGGCTTCAAAAAATAGAGGCACGACTGCTGCCAGCATTGCTGCAGAGGTTGAAGAAGTGGGAGGTCAGCCAGTCAGTGCTCAGACCATATGCCACACAATGCAACAACTCGGTCTCCAAGACCGTCGTCCCAGAAGGAAGCCTCTTCTGAAGCTGACGCACAAGAAAGCCCGGAAACAGTTTGCTGAAGACAAGCAGTCCAAGAACATGGATTACTGGAACCATGTCCTGTGACGAGACCAAAATAAACTTGTTTGGCTCAGATGGTGTCCAGCATGTGTGGTGGCCCCCTGGTGAGGAGTATCAGGACAACTGTCTCTTAACTACAGTCGAGCATGGTGGTGGTTGCATCATGATCTGGAGCTGCATGAGTGCTGCTGGCACTGGGGAGCTGCAGTTCATTGAGGGAAACATGAATTCCAACATGCACTGCGACATTCAGAAGCAGAGGATAACAGTGCTAGATAATAATGATGGTCACACAAAATATTGACACTTTGAGCATAATTTGGACATGTTCACTGTGAGGTGTACTCATTGGGTTACCAGCTATTTAGACATTAATGGCTGTGTGTTGAGTTATTTTAGTAAATAAAAGTAAATAAAGTTATTTTAGTAGGATAGTAAATCTATACTGCTATACAAGCTGTACACTGACTACTTTGAGTTATATACAAGTTTCATTTCTATAGTGTGAAAAGATATAATAAAATATTTGCAGAAATGTGAGGGGTGTACTCACTTTCGTGAGATACCGTAGCCTCACAATACCTTAGGTGGACAGGTATTATTTTCAATCAATAATGAATGGACAACAGCAGCTTTAACAATTATTCTCAGAGAAATGCACTACTACAGTGTATAAGATGAATGCAAGTGAACCGTACATGGAGCAGAGGACAGCAGCATTAATCAGACACTGTAGTGAAATGTGCTGTATATTAGCATCTGGGTGTCTGAGTTTGAGCTTGTTAGTTGAAGGCCACGAGCAGAAGCGAGAGTGAGAATGTGCGTATATGTTAGTTTCAGACAGTGAGTTCTCTCATCCTTAATTAAAATTCTTTTGTATGTCTCCTAGAGCAGAACTGCTCACACTTTAATCAACACTGCAGTCTGCACTGCCACATACATCTCGCATCTGGCTACATGTTCCTCATTCTTTTACTTTTTAGCATGACTCAGATGTATATTGTTATTAAATCATTTTAAAGATATATGATGAGCCAAAATAACATGACCATCTGCCTAATATGCTGGTATCCTCAGCATGCCACCAAAACAGCTCTGAATCGCCAAGGTATGGACTCTACAAGACCTCTGAAGACTCTACAAGCCCTGTGGTGTCTGACACCAAGATCGTTTAACTCTTATAAGTTGCAAGGTGGATCCACAACAGCTCAGACCTCTTGTTCTAGCAAATTCTACAGATGCTAAATTTAACTAAGATCTGGGGAACCTGAAGGCCAGAGCAAGACCTGAAACCTTCATCATCTTCCTCAAACCATTCCTAGACATTGTTCAGGTAGGTTGCAAGTGTCAAACTGACATCAGTGCGGATGCAGGGTTTCCCAGTAGAACACTGCCCAGAAGACCATGCACCCTCCACGGCTTGACTTCTCTTCAGTGCATCCTGGTTCCATAACTTCCCCAAGACAACATCCTCTCACTGGTTTATGGTTTGTCCTTCTCCAGACCACTATTAGTAGGTACTCACCACTGCTGACCGGGAGCACCTCACAACCTGTGCTACTGCAGAGATGCTCTGGCCAAGTCATGTGGCCAAAACATTTTGGCCCTTGTGAAAGTCACTCAAGTCTTCAGCTCTGCCCATTTCTCCTACATCCAACACGTTGACTAAGAGAACTGACTGTTTTCTTACCATCTAATATGTTCTGGACCTGGACATATGCCCTCGCTATGAAATAATTTATGTTATTCATCTGAGAGTGGTCATAATGTTTTGGCTCATGTGTATGTACCATACAGGGCAAAAGTCAAAGATCGCCTTATTTCACTTACAGAAATGAAATAAATGAAGGGTGGTCTCTGACATTTGCACAGTACTTTTTGTGAGATGTTGTTTATGTAGTATTCTAGTTCATTTCTTTTTGGTTGTTGTTGTTGTTTGTTGTTGTTTTCTTGTCTGATGTTCAGGTTTCTCCATATGCCACATATGGTAACTATACATACTCAACACAGGAAACTGCATGTAATGTATTGTTTTTCATATAGAATCAATGTATATTTTTGGATCAAGTAAATTTAAAGCACTGTCCATCTGTAAAGCACTATAAAGCAAAATCAGCTCATAGCAACTAGCTGTGGCGAAACATCTTTTGTCACCAGAGATTTGTGTTCTAGTTGAAACAGTATGAGAAATCCAAGCAAAACAAAAAGCAGTGTTTAGGTATTTTATGTTGAATTTATTTATTTTTACCTGATTTTCTCCCCAATTTAGTAGTCTCCAATTCCACCCGCTAGCTAGTAAAGACTCCCCCAATCACACAATGCTACCAATGCTAGGAGGCTGAAGGTTAGCACAGGCTTCCTCTGAGACCTGTGAAAGCAACAGCAATGCTCAAACAACGTCACAGGACAGCCAAACGTGCTTGGAGGAAAGCGTCAGCCGGCAGATCAGTTACGTCAGGTAACAGACGCCTGCACTGACTAGTATTGCATTGAGTGATGGGGGTGGAGGCGTGGGGGCATCCAACCCACCCAGAGAGAGTGAGGCCAATTGTGCTCTCTTGGACTCCCGGCTACGGCTGTAGCATCACCAGGGATAGAGCTTGTGATCTCCTGATGATACGGCCAACACGGTTGCGCCACTCTGGAGCTACGTTCTATCTTTAACTTTTTTATCAATATACACTCATTCCAAATATGATGCCTGCAAGATGTTCCAAAAAAGCTGAAGCAGGAGCATGCTTACCACTGTGTTACATCATCTGTCCATTTAAAATCACTTAATAATCATTTGTAGACTAACTGGACAATTTTTGAAAGCAGATTCTTTTGCAGTTCTTTATTTACACTTACGTCTTAAACTATGCAACTGAATTTGGCCTTATTTTATTACTGCATAAAGTACAGACATTCTTAATAAGAGACAGGAAAGCCAGTTTCACACCTGTTAAAACATTTGCAGAATGTGGCTTGGTCAAGGTGACTCCATACAAAGATGTTGGCTTTTGTACTTTATGCCAAAATGTTCCCAAGCCCATATGGTGATCTCCATCGCATAATAATGCTGGTTTCTAAACAGCTGGACTCTTTGCTAATGCATTTTTTGTAAAAGTGACTGGGCCATTACCGGATGCCCCTTTTATACCCAAGCATGTCTATAACACAGCTTCTTAAATGTTTCCTGAATGTTTAACAACATCCCTAGTCCTAAAGTGCCCCTGCCCAACGTCAACTTCAGAATGAGTGTACATTTACAAAAAACAATGACATTGATAAGATAAATATTCTGTTTTTATACTGCTTTTGTTTAAATACAGGTCAAAGTGGATTTACAAATCACTGCTTTCTCTATTTATTTGCATTTCCCATACCGTCCCAACTATTTTGGTATTGGTTTTGTATCTGTTTTGTTGACGCTCCCTGAGGTTAAATATACTAAACAAAACAGTTCTATCAGTGCTTGTGTGCGCATGTGTGTTAGTTCTAGAGTACGAGCCTTCTCTTGAGCCTCCGGACTCACAGGCTGTCCCGCCTCCTCTCCGCCCAGGATCCGGAAACCAAATCCTGATTTCTCTCTCCGCAGATTCACCTCCACCTCTTGGAACTCGGCTGCCATGGAAACAGAATGCAGGTTAGGAGTTGAATGTCTGCCCAACACATACATCTTATTCTTCCATACATGTAGATGGGCTGTCAAAAGTTTGGGAACACCTAGAGGTTAAATGTCCTTTCCTTTGGTCCCTTTTATGCCTTAGTTTTTGTTATTCGATGTAATTCCAGAGAACATATCCAGTTCAAACTTACACACATAATACATTTTGACTTCAATTCCACTTCCAAGAGAAAACATGTTTTCACTCCTTACATTTTCATTTAGACCTTTAAAGATGTCAGAGACTCTAAAATCTTCATATATTACCCATACTTTCACTTAAAGGGAAATTCCACAGATTTTTCCATATTTTGCTCTATGAGCAAATCTGAAAACATTTTTCAAAATAAAATCAGTCTTTATTTACTATCCAGTGACAAGAAACGTGTTTTAAAAATTGTTTTTGTTGTTTAATATACTTTTTCTGCGCTGATATCCACTTCAAACTTGCAGATAATATATTTTGACTTTGTATTAATACAATAAAAAGTACATATTCACAAATATTCATATGCACAAAGAATGACATGTTGATGAAACTGAAATAAAACTGATAAGGAAATAATAAGTCAAACACTGCATTAAAACATACAATTCAAGTAGCACTCATGGTGAAGGTGAAGGAGCTTCCAAAATTTCTCAGGGACAACACTGTTAAACAACACTCCAACGGATAAAGCAGAGACCTAGCTAAGACCTTCAACCTCCCCGTCAGTGGAACTGTTTTGATTATATGCAATTGAAAAATTGATGCAAACACAAATATCAGGTGTAGTATGCAACATTTGCCTCACACTAATGATATGGAATGTAAAGACAAGCCATCAGTGACTTCAAAAGAGTTGCAGGATGACATGAAAGCTGCAGGAACTATAGCTGCAAAGAGAACAATAAGCAATGAACTGCACCACAATCGTCTCTTTTCCTTCCTACAACCCACGGAAACTCCTAAAAAAGGACCACAGAGCTATGCACCTAAATTTTGCACACACACACACACACACACACACACACACACACACACACACACACACACACACACACACACACACAAATCAGAACCCCTGTACCTTTTTGTACTTTGGTCAGAAAGAGCAGCAGATAGAATTCTGTGGCAATAATTCAGCTGGTGAATTATCCCAAGAACACCACACACACAGTGAAGCATGTAGGTGGGGGCATCATCATTTAGGGCAGCTTCTCTGCAAATGCTACTAGGGCATTATGTTCATTATCGATTATTGTGCATTATTTGTGGTTCTGGCTATATATAATTGTACATAATGTTATACACAGAAATCATGTTTTAATTAAAAAAAAAATTCTCTTCATGATCATTGAAATGCAAACCTTCAGCTTTCAGCCCTCACCTTGGTTTATTTCCATGCTTTTCCTCCACATATCAATGGACAATTTGGTTGGTTGAATTTTAATTTCTTGACAGTGATTTCCCAAACTGCTCATCTTTTAGCAGATGAGACTTGCCTCCTTTATCAGAACTTACAGTTATTTGAGCGAGATTTTTGTTTGTTCAGCTGGTCTAAACATGCACTCAGTCTATCTGCACTATAAAGCCTCCGGTATTCAAATTAGCCAGTTTGCATATCACATAAACAGCAGATTATTGTAAATCAGACGCAAACTGCCATCTGTGCTCAGTAAATTTTAGTACATGATCACATTCTTTAGTAAATCTGATTCTAAAAGTGCTTGAAAAATAAAAATGTTGAAGAAAAATATGCTAAAATGTAAGAAAGAACATACAAATGTATTTTCTCTCACTAGCTTAGGGAGGAGGGGGTTTGATGGGCTAACATTCAGCGTAAGCTTAGTAAAAGCCAAACTTTGGGAAGCTCTGCTCTACATAAACCTGATTAGGTTTTAGGTTAAATTACTGGAACCCAACAAAGAACAATCATTTTTATTTAAAACATCTGGAAAAGCTAAGCATCTCCAAACCTTGCTAGGTAGTGTACACATATTTCAGCATTTTATTCCTGACAGGCAGACACATCTTGGGTAGAAAAGCGAGTGTGCATTTAAAAGCACTTGAAAAATGACATTTGGTACCAACAACCTACACAAGAACATACTGAACAAACTGAGTCACAGCTGATTCACAAGGTACACAAGCCTCCTTGTGTACACAAGGTACACAAGGTTTATATCTAAAATGTGTCCAGCCAGCACTCCACAGAAAAAAGCTTGTATTTGATGTCAATCAACTTTAGTACACATGAGCTGATCTTTCTACCAAATTCCACAGATTTTTAAAACTCCAATTCAGTGATGTTTGATATAGTTCCTTTCGGTGAGGGAGCCTTTAGAGACATTAAACATCTTCTTACTAATACCACCACCACCATGAACAGTTTGAAAATTGGTGCCTAGATTGGGATACAAAAGTCTGAGACCACACTGAAAATCTGGGATTTTTGTCATGGAAATAAACAACAAAGTTTGAGGAATTGGAAAAACATAGAAGAAATTCTGAAATCCTGAAATTCATGGATATATATATATCTTCTTCTTCTTCTTTCGGCTGCACCCTTTAAGGGTCGCCACAGCGGATCATCTGCCTCCATCTTGCCCTATCCATTCCCTCCTCTACTTTTACACCAACCATCTCCATGTCCACCTTCACTACATCCATAAACCTTCTCTGAGGTCTACCTCTTCTCCTTCTACCCGGCAGCTCCATCTCCAACATTCTTTGACCAATATATCCACTATTCCTCCTCGACACGTGTCCAAACCATCTCAACTTGGCCTCTCTGGCTTTATCTCCAAACTGCTCCACCTTCACCGTCCCTCTGATCTGCTCATTTCTAATCTTGTCCATCCTTGTCACTCCCAACGGAAATCTCAGCATCTTCATCTCCACCACCTCCAGCTCAGCCTCCTGTCTTTTAGACAGAGCCACAGTCTCCAAACCATACATCATAGCAGGACGCACTACTGTCTTGTAAACCTTCCCTTTCACACTTGCTGCTATCCTTCTGTCACACATCAGCCCTGACACCCGTCTCCACCCACTCCATCCTGCCTGCACCTTCTTCTTCAACTCTTTTCTACACTGTCCATTGCTCTGGATGGTTGACCCAAGATATTTGAAGTGATCCACCTTTATGATCTCTACTCCTTGCATCGTCACCTTTTCACCTGCCTCCCTGTCATTCACACACATGTATTCCGTCTTGTCTCTACTGACCTTCATTCCTCTCCTCTCCAGTGCAAACCTCCACCTCTCCAGATTCTCTTCCACCTGCTCTCTACTCTCACAACAGATTACAATGTCATCTGCAAACATCATTGTCCATGGAGCCTCCTGCCTGACCTCATCTGTCAACCTTTCCATCACCATTGCAAACAAGAAGGGGCTCAAAGCTGATCCCTGATGTAACCCTACCTTCACCTTGAAACCATTTGTCACTCCAACTGCACACCTCACCACTGTCTCACTATCCTCATACATGTCCTGCACCACCCTAACATACTTTTCAGCTACACCTGACTTCCTCATACAGTATCACAGTTCCTCTCTTGGCACCCTATCATCTGCCTTCTCTAGATCCACAAAGATACAATGCAGCTCCCTCTGACCTTCTCTGTACTTCTCTACCAACACTCTCAACGCAAAAATTGCATCTGTGGTACTCTTTCTGGGCATGAAACCAAACTGCTGCTCACTGATCTGAAACTCTCGCCTTAGCCTTGCTTCAACAACTCTTTCCCATACCTTCATGGTGTGGCTCATCAACTTCATACCTCTGTAGTTACTGCAGCTCTGCACATCACCCTTGTTCTTAAAAATGGGGACCAGTACACTGCTTCTCCACTCATCAGGCATCCTCTCACTCTCCAGGAATTCTTAAACAACCTGGTTAAAAAGTCCACTGCCTTCTCTCCTAAACATCTCCATACCTCCACAGATATGTCATCTGGACCAACTGCCTTTCCATTCTTCATCCTTCTTAAAGCTGCCCTCACTTCCACCTTACTAATTCTCTGCACTTCCTGATCCACTATCTCTCCCCCCGTTGTCCTCCTTTCTCTCTCGTTTTCCTCATTCATTAGTTCTTCAAAGTACTCCTTCCATCTACTCAACACTCTCTGTTCACTCACTAGTACATTTCCCTCTCTATCCTTTATCAGCCTAACCTGCTGTACATCCTTTCCAGCTCTATCTCTCTGTTTAGCCAAACGATACAAGTCCTTTACTCCTTCTTTACTGTCCAGCCTCTCATACAGCTCATCATAGGCCTGAGCCTTTGCCTTTGCCACCATTCTTTTTGCTATGCGACTAGCCTCACAGTACTCCTGCCTACTTCCTTCATCTCTCTGGTTATCCCACTTTTTCTTAGCTGCCTTCTTCTTCTGAATACTCTCCTGGACTTCCTCATTCCAGCACCAACTTTCCTTGTCTTCTTTCCTCTGACCAGATGAAACACCCAACACATTTTTGCCAGTTTCTCTCACCACCTTAGCTGTAGTTTCCCAGTCCTCAGGTAGCTCCTCACTGCCCCCAAGGCCCTGTTGCAAATTTTCCCTGAACTGCCTGCAACCATCCTCCTCCTTCAGCTTCCACCATCTAATCTTTGGCTCTGTCTTCACTCTCTTCCTCTTTTTTTTTCTAATCTCATTCTACAGACAACCACCCTATGCTGCCTTGCTACACTTTCCCCTGGCACCACTTTACAATCTCCAATCTCCTTTAGGTGGCATCTCCTGCTAAGGATATAATCCACCTGTGTGCACCTCCCTCCACTCTTGTATGTCACCCTGTGTTCTTCCCTCTTCTGAAAATCCGTGTTCACCACAGCCATTTCCATTCTCTTTGCAAAATCTACAACCATCTGACCATCTGCATTTCTGTCTTTCACACCATACATACCCAGCACCTCTTCATTGCCTCTGTTCCCTTCACCAACATGTCCATTGAAGTCTGCACCAATCACTAATCTCTCCTCTCTAGGGACACCATCTACCACTTCATCCATCTTACTCCAAAACCCAAATTCCTCTTTCTCCTCTAACTGACAACCAACCTGTGGTGCATATGAACTGACCACATTCAAAATCACACCACCAACCTCCAACTTCAGGCTCATGATCCTGTCTGACACTCTCTTTACATCCAGAACACTTTTCCCAAGCTGTTCCTTTAGGATTATCCCTACTTCATTTCTCTTCCTCTCTACACCATGATAGAACAGTTTGAATCCACCTCCAATGTTCCTGGCCTTGCTTCCTTTCCATCTGGTCTCCTGGACACACAGAATATCTACCTTCCTTCTCTCCATCATGTCTGCAGGCTCTCTGCCTTTACCAGTCATTGTCCCTATGTTCAGAGTCCCTACTCTAACCTCCACACTCCTGCCTTTCCTTCTCTCTCGCTGCCTTCTAACCCGCCTTCCTCCTCTCCTCTTTGATGGTCTTCGACCTACAGTAGTCCAATTTCCACCGGCACCCTGCTGGTCAACAGCACCGGAGGCGGTTGTTGTTAACCCGGGCCTCGACCGATCCGGTATGGCAATCATATTTGTGATCCACATGATAGTTTTGGCACAAGTTTTATGCCGGATGCCCTTCCTGACGCAACCCTCACCATTTATCTGGGCTTGGGACCGGCACCAGAAGTACACAAAGTACACCCCTAATGGCTGGTTTATATATATATATATATATATATATATTTTACACAAATTGTTATGCTGACACTATCCTTTGTTAGGAAGAACTAAAACTAAAGAAGTAGAACTAAAATGTATATATAATATTTTTACACAGTCACATTATTATGACCAATTCCACATGTCCATTATCTGGTGGTGGCAGTACTACGGTCTGGGGAATTTTTTTGTGGCATTCTCTGGGCCCACTCATCCACAGGGAAGGCACTCTCAACCGATTTGGGTATAAATCCATCTTTGCAGTGACAAGGTACTAGGACCTTATTGAGTCACGTCCATGCTGCACACTACAGTTACTCTGGATATTAGCTGGTGGTCATAATAATGTGACTCAACTGTATATATCTATTATATACTTATATATAATTTTATAGATATTTATATCAGCATTTTTGCTAGTGCTCACAAAATAGTGCATTGCTAGAGCCACAAACAGAGTTTAGTGGAAGACATTTTCAGGTTAAGAAGTTGTGTATTGTCTGCTGTTGGGGATTGTGTGTGTGTGTGTGTGTGTGTGTGTGAGAGAGATTTGCTCTGTCTGATGGTCACCCACCTGAGGGGTCAGCAGGATAACCGGGCCGAGGCAAGCCAGGATCTGAAAGAGAGGCAGCAGGGAGAGCCCATAAATCCCAGCTTTAACACACACACACATACACGTATGCTCACACATACATTTACATTTCATCACTCATAAAAAAAAAAAGTAAACCTGCACAAAATTAACATTTCAAAAAAGTCTCAGATATGAGAAATGATACACCATAATGATACATGTGGTACTGTATACACAGTATAAATACAGTACTGTGCAAAAGACAAAGACCACACTTCATTTATTTTTTTTCCCAGTCAAAACAGCCATTAAGTAAAAGCTACTCATTTTTCTGCATCAGAGAAAATGCAGAAAAACATATTTAACAATTTCACAGAGTAACACAGAATAACTAAGACCAGAGTGGAGCTTGATTTTCTCCATCCTGTCAAAGATGAAAGCTTTTTCTGTTTATTGGATGGTAACAGTTGTGGGGTTGTACCAGGTCTTGCACAGTTCTTAGGAGTTTTATCATTTTTTAACTCCAGTTTCGGCAACTCATGTTTTTTTCACTGCTTTTCCTTTAACCTTTCCCTTCCTTATGCAAGTGGATTATCTTACATCTAATCTCCTCAGAAATATCCTATGAAAAATGTACTTGTACTTAATGCCTGTTTTATAAAACAGTGTAGCGGCACCAAACAGGTTGGCTTTTTAGGAACCAGGCCTGCTAGTTCTTTTCATTTCAACACAAGACAGAATGAAAAAGAATAACAGAGGTTGTATCTGCATGTAGGGGTGAGAAAAAAGAGAGACACTGGAACGAAACAACAGGGCATTGAATTTGCTTCACTCAGCATTGCACAATTTCCACACTAATAAAATATATTACACCAACACGGTTATGTAGAACCAACGTACACAATAGAACTAAGGAAATTCAAACCACTGTTTTTTTCAAGAGAAACACAGACAGAAAGAGAGAAGAATAACAGGATGGAGGACTGCTCTCGTCACAGAACCGACTGTTTTTAGCTCCCTTACTCTAAATACTGAACAACATGTTTTTGGTACACAGGAAGCGACAAATAAAAGCTTAAATATAGTGAGTCACAGCCGCTACAGGCCTTTATCCCAGACATTTCTGACTCTTTATTTTTAATTCATGTCTGAAATGAATCTGACATATTAACATTTGATTAGAGCATAGAATTTATCTATTATTAGCTTTATTTACCAATGAACTAAAATACTGCACAATTATACAGTTATAGTCGGTAATAACAAAAGTGTGGTAGAAATTTATATCAGCCCCTTAAATGGCCAGGACACACCAGCATGTCCAAAGTTTTACTACACACTTCTATGACCTGAGAGGAAATGAGAGAGAGAGAAATGGTGTAAACTCGCAGTCACAGCGGAGACAAGAGAACGTACACGTGTCGTCTGAGGTTTTATATGTAATGTTAATGATGATAAAACTGTAGGGAGACCATTATCTCATAACCTCTCATGTATTTCTTCACTGTGAATGTATTTTAAAACAGAGTGCTGTGCAAAAGGCAAGACTCTGTAGCAGTCCGTTCTAGGCCTAGTGCCAGAACCTAATAATTAGTGGGGCATTTGAAAATCACAGCAGGGTGGGTCAGGGGAGCAGCCTATTCATGCAGCACAAAAAAAGGTAAGAAAATATGTGCCAAAAAATGCACAGTAAATCTGTCCAAAGGAGCCACACATCCAAGAGAAAAGCAACAGGACAGTCATACTTATAGCCGATCACCAAAGATCTACCCATTTTATAAAATGTGTATGCTAATGCATCTTCCCTCGTGTTAATCAGAAGTCTTGTATAAAAGTCATCACTGCAAAAAGTTTACTTTCACTTTGTTTTTCGCCACGTGCCACTATAAAAGTGTATATAGTGTATAATGGGTTTAGTGGGGCATGAAAGTTGGTTAGTGGGCCTTTGTTCTATCAAATGACCTCCTGACCCAGGGCCTGGCCAGCTTCTTTGTTTGATTTGCGAAAGTTCTCCTTGTTTGCCCTTTCTTAGGAACGGTTTCTTGACAGCTACACGCCCTTTCAGATTCATAGTGTTGAGTTGTCTTCTCACAGGAAAAATTGACAGAAACACCTGTGGATTTTTTCAGATGTGATGCAAGAGTGGAGCTTGATTTTCTCCTCTCTCTCAGATGACAGCTTTAAGGACTGTTCATCTGATGGTGACAGCTTGGTGGTTTACTAGGTCTTTTTGTTGGATTCCCATTTTGAAAATAAAGAAAGGCTGCTTTCTGCCTTTTGCACAGTGCTGTATGCTTTAGTGTAAAATCTTCCCCAACGTATTGTGCAATGATGTCTCAGACATCAGGCAGTGTATTTATAAACAGTTCATGAAATAACCTCGTGTGAGGCAGCACTGAACTCTTCAGGTAAATATTGTTATTCATATTTAAGTGCTTTATGTACAGCATCAATAAAAGTGAACGATTCTGGTCTACAAGCAGCTGAAGGCCACAGTATGTCATAAGCAGTAAACAGTAACAATAAAAATAATGTTTTCCTGTGTAGTAAACTACAGTTTTATACTTCTGAGCTTCTGAATGATGTGTAAGGTCAAGGCTGTGTCTATGGTTTATTCCCCTTTACTGTATTCGTGTACTTGTATAAATAGTGTTTTTTACAGAAACATTCAGCCAACTCTATAAAGCTCTTTCAGATATTTCTACTGGTGAGCAGGTGCAAGACAGTTTTGCTTTCCTTGTGGTAACTGACTCATAATCAAAGAAAGAATAAAAGACACAAAGTCAGTGCAAATGGGAAATTATAACACATTCCCCTTCCATACCGTGATGTATTTGCAAGTAAAAAACATGATATCAGGGAGCTAGCTGAGCGGTGATTTCAGTATTCGAATACTAGCACTCAAACACCTGTGCACATCACATTGCACTTTTATCTGAAGGTGGAAAAAACGCGAGGTGCACTGCATGACCTTTTTTCTTGGTGATTCACACTGCATTTTGTGACTCCCTCTTGATAAGCAACAATAGTGTCACAACTTCTATTCACTATTTATGTACAGGCTGTAAACTCTGGTGCTGCCCTTTTGGAAAGTGATATATATTAAGTAGCAAGCGTGGTGCTGCTAGCAAAAAGAAGCTGAAACTGCTTCTTTGTTTAAGGCAGGACAATTTAGTGAAATCATACAGTTGAGGCTAACTAGCTGCAATTACTGCAATCTACCACCATTACAGCTACAGGCCCACTTTCCTTTTGATCTGTTTAGTCAGCACAGAAAAACTGCTCCTAACAGGTTAACTGACAGCTTCAAGGTGAACCTTTTCTAACTCTGGCTCCTCACAAATGACAGCAGGTACAAACGAATAGCATAACTCACCATTCCCACTGAAAATCATTAGAAAAAGCATTTTGTTCTGCAAACATAAAATAAGCCACTAATAAATATTAAGAAACTAAAGAAAATAACCTTAAAACTAGTAAATAACATGAATGCTGGCAATGTTGAACTGTAACAAAATCAAATTTAAAGCAATGAAAACCAAAACTACATCACAAATGAACTTTCTTTACACTCTAACTGGCGATGATGAAGGATTTCAGTTCACAGACTGAAGAACGAATACATTTTGTGTGCGTAACTGTGTTCAATATTGAACTTCAGCACACAAATTCAAATCATCAATCAACTGCATGTTTCTCTGCTGCTAATTAACAATAGTGTTGGAACTGACAATCAGCTATGCTAGCTTGTTATCGTTTTGATATGTGCTAAATCACACATGCATAAAATACAAATATAAATCATTGAATCAACCCAACCTACAACCTACAGATTAGCTGTTACGCTGGCTGCACACTACAGAAGGACTGTTTTCATTTCATAATCACACATTACAAAACATGATATCTTATCAAGTGAAATCATCTAAATCTAGGCAATATATCTAATATTTCTCATTGAATTTTGTAAGATTATTAAACTTATTTCTAGATGTTTTGCATCATTTTAAGTGAGATCTGATTAATTGTATCTAATGATATTGTCTTCCTTTAACCATTATTTCGTGAATGAAGCAAAACAATCAGCTTATGGAATATGCTAATAAAAAAGCAAATGCCTAGAAGTGAATTAAATCTTGTGAGATACATTGACTAGATTTAAGATTTAGAGTTCACTTGCAGTCACCTGTTACAGTGTAACATCATGAAATATTTACTCAATAGGAATCTCAAAAATTTCAATCATTGAATTGCAAAAATGGTTTAAATTTCTCACGGGGAAATTTGAACAGCATTATTTTAAAATTAGAAAATAGAAAAGTAAATATGGTTAAAACGCCCATTCCTAGTCACAACCCCAGCAGGTCTCAGTGTTTGGGGGACATTTACTTACGCCTACTTTCATACATAGCCCTGGACTTGGAGTACAGGTCATAGGGGTCAGGTTTGCTGAGGTCAAAGGCCTGGGGGGGCTCTGCAGCTGAGGGCCAGTGCAGGTAGGGGGCGCTGTGGGGGAGGGCAGGAGCAGAAAGACTGCTCTGAGGGTCCCAGTGGTCCAAAACCTGAAAATACAGTGTCAGACAGATCAACACGCCACCCACCGGGACCATCCTGGAACATGCTCGTTGGTGTATCTACAGAAAAGATTGATGAAAAATCAAACTGGCAAATTTTTCCATTATCCCAAATGTAGTTGATCAGCCAAGACATGTTTGGTGTTGCACTGCGGCTAACAAGGAATGGAACCCCACCACTATACCCCACCAATTAGCATGGTGCTAACTGCATGCCTAAATCATCACTTGTGTCAAGCAGTGGCCAGTTGTTAAAGAGGCACTCTAGCTAAAATGAGAAATGCTGCCATTGATACAGCCTAATTGGCTCCTAGAGGTGTCACACCTGTCTGGGTGAGATCTTGCAGTTTAAAAACGAGGAAAATCTCCTTCTGATGCATTTTGAAGGTCAAATGAGTAAGAGGGTGGGCTTTTTTTTCCTTTCTTTTTTCCGCTAGCTGACTAATGCAGCAGTTTTCAAGATAGCCAGCATTACTGCTAGGAGCCAGAACATCATGTCTGTATTTATTAGCTTCTACATCAGTGGCACATCAGTATCACTGTGGGGGGCTTCCCAGTGGCTGTATGACGTATTTTCGGATGCTGGTTATTGTAGTGTGAGACCATTAAAGGATGAAAACACAAAAAGGATATAAAATCATGAATTTTATCAAACTAATGATGTTAAGGGTTGCAGTGCTGCACTCTTTCAGTTATTATGCTTCTAAACTGTGGAACTCAGTTCCACATTTTTATTAGACAGTCAAGCTCAGTGCTCACTGAGCTTCTAAAAACATGTCTATTTAAGTTAGCATTTTATTAAAACTCTACATTTCATGATATTTATCTTCTTAATTTTCTTCTGATTCTAAATAAATACTAATGATTCCTTTCATAACTTCATACCTGTCTGTAAAGCACTTTGAGCTGCCGACGGCAATGAAAAGTGCTATATAAATAAAATTATTATTATTATTATTATTATTATTATTACAGAATATCATGCAACATAAGAAATAACCAGAGGGACCGTCTAGGCCTTCAGACCTCTGTGAAGCCAAAAAATACATGTCTATAATTATTAGTTTATTCACATATTTAATATTGTCATAGTACACCTTTTTGATTTTTTAATTGTCAAATATTGGTTGGAAACAAAAGGTATAAATTCATTACCTACTCAACAGAAAATGATCCAATCAGAAGATTTTTTTTTTCTGTGGTCCTTCTGTGGTCCTGCTAGATACAGCCAAGCGAGCTCTCCTATTGGTTAGGACTTCAGGAGCTGGACTGAAGGGCTTGTGCATTAGATTAATGAATTTCTAGAACCAAAAAATGTCACTCTAGGCTTTCTGGAAGTCCTAGATATGTCTCTAACTATGAGTGGCAGCCCAACCAGTGCATTTCAGTCAGTTGGAAATAAAACTTCCATATAAAGTAATATATATAAATGTTTGTTACAAACTTCAACCAAATCAGGGAATGTATTTAATAAAATGCTGTTTTTAATCTGGAATGGGCAAAATAAAGGTTCATGTGAATTGCTGTTAGCTTAGCATTAACATATTACTAGAATAGATAGATATTATAGAGTAGATGGATAATAGTATGTCATGCAGCGTCGGTTTCAGGCTGGTGATTTTGGTATGCAGTTAGCACCATGCTAATTGATTGCTTTAAGCTTCCCTCTCTTGTTAGCCACATTATCCTCAAAGCTCCAGTGCAAAACTAACCAAACAAACTTCAGACCCCAACCATGTCTTAGCTAATCGACTACACTTGGGAAGAAGTGAGGGGGGGGGTTGCCAGACTATTGTGTGAGGTTCTAAAAATCACCCCATAATTAGTCTTTGCTTTAAGTGTACACAGCAGTCATTTTAGCTGTGCTATTAGCAATTTCTATGCTAGAATGCTTCTTGCTATGAGCCCATGAAGGAGGAGGTCAGCAGTAATTTTCTAAATTGGTTTAAACACTTGAGTAAACAACACTTGCACTTTGTGCTATTTCACATAAACTGCTTCTGAAAGACCTCCCCCTCCCGGTAAATAAATAAACAAACAAACAAACAAACATCTAAAGAATGGTTTTGGCAATGATGCAGATAGAACAGTACACGCACAGAATTGTAAGCAGGTGCAGAAGCTGCAGAAGCTGGTCTTCCACCGACTTTGCCTAATAACATTCGGGGAGCAGCGGAAGCCGGAGCAGCGGAGGGATAATTAAAGGAGGCAGGAGGGAAGAAAGAACGGAGCGGAGATGAAAAAGATGCCAGGTCTTATCAGAGCGGGTCACTGTTAGCGTGTTAATCTGACAGGGTGGCAGTGCGCGATGCAAAACGGCTCAGGAAAAGAGCAGATTAAAAAATGTCAGTGTGTCTTCGTCACTGCCAGGCAATCACCACACATCACAGAGATCCTCACACACACACACACACACACAAATCCATACACACATACGGTCAGTTACTACAGACAGGACAGTTTCTGAAGCAAATGAGATAACAGAGTCTTTCCTGGAGCAGTGATTCTCCGGGGTGGGTGGCAACTAGTGCCATTTAGTCAGTTATGATGGATTTGTAGCTTCCTGAGTGTTTCCAAATGATACTTTTACTTCCACTCAAGTATATTAGTGAGTGGAGGAATCTACTTTCTACTCAGCTACATTTTAGTCATTAACATTTCATTCCTTTTTTGGGCTTAATTTATTCTGCTGTGCTGGTTCAGCACCTGTAGTGCTCATGAGGGAAGGTGTTAAAAGTGTGGGCTGCTGAATAATTTGCCTTTTTTATTTGATATTTTGCGTGAAACATGGCACAAGATAATATGAGATCATGTGGCGAGAGATGACAACATGACATATGAAAAGTGACACATCAAACAGATGATGCCCACCCGGCTCACTACACTCTCCCTCCTTCAGGAAGAGATTTATGCAAATGAGCTGAGTGGAGACCAATTTGATTCTTGATTACTGACTGTGCCACTCCCATAGTCACATACAGAGATTCAGCACTCTAACCGATAATAAAAAAAGAACCAATAAATGAATGTATCCAAAACATAGGACATTATTATGTGTAAAAACAGTATTAGGCTGAAATCGTATCTGTTAAGTCACAAGTTAGAACTGAATTAAGAATTGTAGAACAGCTATTACAGAACAACAGTTCTTAAGCTTATAGTCTTATTCTAGATAGGAAAACAGTAGAGTCCTAGCTTCAGGACAACCCCAGCGGTGTCCTAACTTCAGTTTTAACCATCCATTTCTATTGTTTTTAGATTCAAGATTCAAGAAATTCAAGAGTTTTATAGGTAACTATGACAGGAAGCATAACTTTAAAATATAACTTTAACTAGGATAATGATGTGACAATGATAAGATCCCAGACACTGTAGACACTGATCTCCTCTTTATTACCTTCAAAGCTGATGAAAACTCAAATAAAGTGTTAGAGTGATGGTGGTCAGTAATGAGAAATAGTTGAATGTGTGGTTCTATAAAAGAAAGAACAACATAGCACAGCTCGGAGGCCAGATAAAGTTTAGGGAAATGGAAAATTAAACTAAGGAGCGTCGCTCTCACAATATTCTTAACCTCCTCGGTTGATTCTGTTTTGGTAGACTTTGGAACAAATGAAGGGAATGCTCTTCCCACAAAGGTATTCTTTTATATATAGCAACTGTTGCCAAGATGGACATATTTAGCAAAACTGGTAAAAAACTATTTTCTTCCTAGTGAACCGAGGATGGAGTTAGATTTGCTACAAAACACTGAGTTTTTTTAGTTTAAAATGCTGTGCTATTGAGGCCAAACTGTGTTGTTGTAGCTACTCAAAACAGAGCAAACTGGACAAAAAAATCTGTCACCCTGCTAACATCAGCGTGATTACACAGCAAAAAAATGAACCTGATCTATTCTACATAAAACCAGGTGCAGTGTAAGTATCTTGACTGAAGATGTTATAGAGTGTCGTTAGGTTGAACGGGATTTTTACCAGAGTTCTGTAAAGCTTGTCAACCTAGCAACAGTAGCTATGAATAAAGTATGCAACATAGGGACTTAATGATAGATGCATCGTTTACTGAATCATGTGCAGAAAGTTTTTGAAATAAATAATGTGGTGTTGCTATTAAGGCCTTTAAACTAAAGTTCCATTTATAACACTGTTATGAAGCATCATTCTAGTAGAAATACATTGAGAATCATATGATGTACATCTTATACATTTATAGACCCTTATGTCAATAAAATGTCAGAATATCATATGTCATCTCGCAAACTGTTATGACGCATCATTTACAAGTAATGTAACTACTTTAGGTTAAGTAGAAACATACAGACCTGATATACTGTACAGTGTTCTTCTGCCTTGCTCTTTAATAGTGTTATGAATAGAACAAATGTCCATCATACATAAAGGCCTCTATGGCACATGTGATTTACACAGTATATTATCTTGCAAATAGTGACATAACCTGTTTATAAATACACAAGTATTGCTCTATTAATTTATTCTATAGTGCTTATATATGTTTTATAAAGACCCTACACAGGCAGGTTTTAAATAAAGTGTTACTTACTATTACTATATACAGTATGTTTTCTTATACACTACACATGTATTTACGTATACATGCTGCCAGTCAAAAGTTTGAGCACATATGCTAAAAAACAGTGATTCATAGTGACTTACATAGTAGAAGCTCGTTCAGTAACATTTAAAAAAATATATAACTGATGTTCAAATAATTTATATGGTTCATATTAAATCATATTAAATCAGGCATGTTCGCTCAAACATTATACCCATATGTATTATATACGTATGCTTATGCTGTGCATACACACAGTTATGCTACTTTGCATGGCTTAATTCCAGCACAGCACAGTCAGGTTTTAATCCATAGCTTACAGCTACTCATTCCAAGTATTAATCTGCTATAATGTGACTGTGAGACTCCCCATGTAATTTTCACTGGTGAAAGGAAATGGACTGTTTTCATATCCATCTGTGAATTGTCCTCCATATATTAGGCCGAATATTAAAACTCAGCTTGATATGAGTCTCTGGGCCTTTACTTCACTTCCTTTAACAACTTTTGTACTCATTCTTTGATTAATAAAGGGAAAGAAGAGGGGAAAAAAATGTTTCTGCTGTTGCTTTGGGCTGGGGGAAATTCTCCTGAGGCAAATGATCTTCAATTACACCTTAGCCAAGAATTCATAGCAATTAAAAGAAGAAAAATGTAAAAAAGTACAGAGGAACTGTACTTAAGTCAAAGTATTATTGCTGTATGTTTCTATATCAGGCATGTCAATATAAACCCATAATATCATGGTAATCTTTTATAACAGTTTCTGATATTTTACACTGATATTGTATGTATAGCAAGATATATATTATATTTCCAAAAGTATTCACTGAATTGAATTCAAGTGTTCCAATCACTTCCATGGCCACAGGTGTTTAAAATCAAGCCCCTAGGCCTGCAGACTGCTTCTACAGACATTAGTGAAAAAATGGGTCGCTCTCAGGAGCTCAGGGAATTCCAGCGTGGTACCGTGATAAGAAGCCATCTGTGCAACAAGTCCAGTTGTGAAATTTCCTCGCTAGTAAATATTCCACAGTCAACTGTCAGTGGTATTATAATAAAGTGGAAGTGACTGGGAACGACAGCAACTCATGCCATGAAGTGTTAGGCCATGTAAAATGACAAGGAACGCAGAGGTCGCCAACTTCCTACAGAGTCACTTGTTACAGTCCTTCAAACTTCATGTGGCCTTCAGATTAGCTCAAGAACAGTGTAGAGAGCTACATGGAAGGGGTTTCCATGGCTGAGCAGCTGCATCCAAGCCTTACATCATCAAGTGCAACGCAAAGCGTTGAATGCAGTGGTGTAAAGTGCTGCAACTATACTCTAGAGCAGTGGAGTAGACGTGTTCTCTGGAGTGACGAATCACGCTTCTCCATCTGGCAATCTGATGGATTTTGAGTCTGGGTTGGCAGTTGCCAGGAGAACGGTACTTGTCTGACTGCATTGTGCCAAGTGTAAAGTTTGGTGGAAGGTGGATTATGGTGTAGGGTTGTTTATCAGGAGTTGTGCTCGGCCCCTTAGTTCCAGTGAAAGGAACTCTTAATACTTCAGCACCAAGAGATTTTGGACAATTTCATGCACCCAACTATGCGGGAACAGTTTGGGGATGGCCCTTTCCTGTTCCAACATGACTACGCAGCAGAGCACAAAGAAAGGTCTACAAAGACATGGATCAGTGAGTTTGGTGTGGAAGAACTTGGCTGGCCTGCACAGAGTCCTGACCTCAACCCGAAAGAACACCTCTGGGATGAATTAGAGTGGAGACTGTGAGCCAGGCCTTCTCGTTCAACATCAGTGTCTGACCTCACAAATGCGAGTCTAGAAGAACGGTCAAAAATTCCCATAAACACACTCCTAACCCTTGTGGAAAGCCTTCCCAGAACAGTTGAAGCTGTTATAGCTGTAAAGGGTGGGCCGACATCATATTAAACCCTATGGATTAAGAATGGGATCTCACTCAAGTTCATGTGTGTGAAGGCAGATGAGTGAATACTTTTGGCAATATAGTCTATTTACATGCATGTTCTAAATGTCATTTTCAAAAGCAATAATGTATTGTGGTTATACAGTACTGTGTAAAATACAGAGACCACCCTTCATTCATTTAATTTCTAGTCAAAACAGCCTTTAAGTACAAATAATTTATTTTTCAGCATCAAGGAAAAAGCAGAAAACACATTTAGCAGAATTTTTCCACAACCCTAAAGTTCAGTCTTAGAAGTTGGTTGTATTTTCTGCTTCTCACAATCCAAGTATTCCAAACACTTACGGTGATATTGAGGACTGGACTCTGGGGTGGTCTGTCCATGAGAACACCTGCAGCTTCTTTGTTTGATTTGTGAAAGTTCTTCTTTTCTATTTATTATCTTTTCTCAGTAACGCCTTCTTGACAGCTACATATCTTTTCTTACTCACAGTGAAAGGATGGACAGAAACACCTAAGGATTGTTTTAGATCTGAAGCGAGAGTGGAGCTTGATTTTCTCCTCTCTCTCAAAAATGAAATCTTTAACGTTTATCTGATGGTGACAGTTTTGGTGGTCTACTGTGTATTGCATGGTTGTTAGGGGTCCCATTCTCTCTGTATTTTTTAATTATTTTTGATCTCCAGTTTTGAAAACTCCTGTTTTTTTCCCACTAATTTTCCTTATGCGAGTGGGTTATCTCATATCTGATCTCCTCAGAAATAATTCCTGAAAAATGAATTACTTGTACTTAATGGCTGTTTTGACTGGAAGTGTAGTCTCTGACTTTTGCACAGCACTGTGGATTGTGAGAATTTCTCTATTTACCCAATAAATATGTAAATACTGGGTTAATGCCACACATTTTTAAATACATTTTTCTATTTTAACTCTCCAAACCATCCAGTTCCAGTACAGTCACATTGGCACAACTGATGCACCATTTAGTAAGAAACAGTGAATTCAAATACAAATCTGGCGAACAGATAACAGACTTTAGCCTTGATGTGTAACTGATGCAATAAGTGTGTTTGTAATTAATGCAAGAATGAATTTGGCCAATTTTCCAAACACTGGTAGCATTTACTAAAGTAAAGCACTGCGGCTAGGTGGCTATTACAGACAACAAATCTTGTTTGTCTCTTGTCTTGGCATGCTGTGGAAACATGTACATCACATAATCACATAACCTGTAATCAGCATAAACACTGTGTGATGATAGCAATTAGCTCGCCAGGAAAGCTTTGGTCAAACTTAAGTATAGCACTAAATTATAGCACTAATGCCATGAAGCTTCAGCAGTTTTTCCAGTAAAACTAGATTCCCAAAATGTGTTTTAATGATATTAGTTTAAAACTACTATTTTCTATAATGCAGATGTTTTGTTAGGACATATCTTTACTGCCATCTGCAACAAATAAAAGCTACATACCTCACATTTAACCTTAATTTCCCCCATGACCACCAAAGGATCAATGATTAATTTCACATAGTCATGACAGGATAAACCCGATAACTTATTTTAAACATTTACACCTTTTTGTTTAAATATTTTACATTATTTTTTTAATTATTTTTAAGGTGTTCTAATCTCTAGTGATGGTTTTATCTACTATGCTTCACATGAGTGAGTTGTAAAGAACTGAAATGCACAGCACTGGCAACTGCTGATATATCACACACCACTTAATTATTGGATTATCTGACAGTGCACTGTGCAATGGCTATAGACAAGCATATAAGACGTTTTGGGAGTTTTATGAGTGTTAGGGGGGTTTTGGGTCTAGATGGGAGAATATTTCAGGGTAAACAGAATAAACATAGACAGGAGTGGTATAAATCTTATGTTTATGCATGAGAAAAGAGCAGATAAATCTGGAATCCTATACAGCATGTTTGTTAGCTGAGAAAGGTTATTGAATGGGTTAGTGAGAGTTCATAGATATAGCACTACCAGGTCAACTGGGTCTAATTCAATGGCCAATGATAACAGGAGCACTAAAAGAATGTAATTATGCCTTCAGTGCATAATGAATAAAAGAGTTTCACTTTTTAATCAGCTTGTTTTGTGTAGTGATGCTATATCTGTCATGAACGGCAATCAATATCTTCATTTGAAAAAGAAAAGAGGGTACATCAGAAAAAAGGCACTGCAGCCACTCTGTAATTACTTGAGTAATTACTTAAAGCAGGCATTGATTAGCCTCAGCATCCATGGTTAGTAATGTAATAAGCTTGTATTTTCAAAAGGTTACAAAAGTGGTAATAATTACTGATGTAAAAACATTAGTAAGTTAGGCTTATGGCTGGGATATGATTCATTTTACCTGCTTAGGGCTCTTCCAAGGTGAAAAGTGACCTGCAATGGTAAGAGAACAAAGGCATTTAGCCTAAACATATCAGTGTAAAATAACTATAGTGGTGCCAACTACACTAGACTGGGCAAAAGGTGGGGTGCCAAAATTGTTTCAAGCAAATAAAACAAAGGAAAGCACAAGAGCACCTCATACTGCCAGTAGCAGACCATTTGAGCAGAGTAATAAGTAATGAGTGCCTTCTAATTCAGTTAAAAATAATTGGCAAGGAGAGGCGTAGTGCTTTCATTAAATTGATGGGGGACACCAGGACAGGCAGACAACAGGACAAAAGATCTTATAAGAAAAACTCTCCACCAAACTCCAACATTGACTGTTTAAAAGAGATTTGACCATGTAAATGTTTCAATTGCTCTACTGACTTGCATATGGAGTGATATTTTTTTTTGTTTTTTCGGTAATACACCACATACAGTGACAGCTTTTTGACACCAAAACAAATACAATGACAAAAGAGAGAAGATGCAGTAGCTAGCAAGAAAAAAAAATCAACACTGGAGCTCCTGAGGGGCCCAACCATCTCTGCATTGGTAGAACGCAAGTTTGAACTGTGGCAAAGCCAGAAACATTTGTTGCTGGGAGTTCAAGAGAGCATAACTGTCCTAGCTCTCTCTGTCAAAATGAACATTACATGACAAAAACATACATCATTATGTATGATTATTTAACTAATTTGAATATAACTGAGTTGCATAGGCAATATTTGGTGCCTCATGGGCACTTTCACGTGTCTTTGTAAATATATACAAACTGAAGGTAAGTCGGTGAAAGGACATTAAATCCAATAAACGGAGCGGCTCGTAAAACTGCCATGAGCACATAATCACATTGCTCATTCAGAAAGAGGCTTTACTGCAGCCGCCAAAGAGCGGCTAAGCTGAAAGAGAAGCTTCTGAAGTGTAATCACAAAACACACAGAGACAGTAGCGCTGAAGAGCACTCCGCCTGTGCTAAAAGCTAAACAATTACAGCATCAAACGAGGGAATTCATGAATATGTGCCTCCTATCTGTTTCAGAATTTGGGCCTTGAAAGTCTGTCACACACGCACACACACACACACATGCACACACACACACACACACACACACACACACACACACACACACACACACACACACACACACACACACACAAAACCAGGACCATGTGTTCCTGCGTCTTCCTCTCCATCTTTCATGTCTTGCCACAGTTGCCCTCCAGGACTACACAAGGCTATGCAAATCAACTAGACAGAATTAGTGAGTTCCTAGGTAAATTATACACAGACACACACATGCAGTGCAGTCCAAATGTCTGAGACTGCAAAAAATCTATATTTTTCCAATAAACACCACCATTCTCCACAAAACACTATTAGTCTTCAAAAAACACCAACATTCTCCAAAAAACACCAACATTCTCCACAAAACACCATCATCCCCCAAAAAACACCATCATCCCCCAAAAAACACCATCATTCCCCAAAAAGCGCCAACATGCTCCATCAAACGCCAACATTCCCTACAAACACTCATTCTCTAACAAACACTAACATTCCTCACCAAACATGACTCAGTTTTGACAGTCCGCTTTATAATGTCCACAAAATGAACACTAACAAGGCGATATAACCAGTGTGAAGGGGAACCATTGCAGGTTTTCAAAAATAACCACTGTAGGGTGCAAGATCTGAAACCACATTGAAAATCTGGGATTTTCTTTAATTTAAAAATAAAAATATCACATTCTAAACAATAAAAAAATAGGTTTTTGAAAAAATTAAAACAAGATCAAATGAAAAAGAAAAGTCTAATGAAGGAGAAATATTCAACATTCTGCACTATTTCTAGGTTACTACTTAAATTTAGGCAAATTTCTGACTTTGACCATCACAAAGCCTTTGTACAGATTGTTTTTGAATCTTAGCCCTTTAAATGAAGCAAATGGATCTCACACATAATATCACATACAACAGTGTGTTGAATAAATACTGATACTGAAACCTTGAGTATCAGCCAATAGTGATACTGATACCAATGTTGAAACCTGCACGAATCGGAGTTGATATTTCTTCTTTAAAAACTGCTCTGCTTTCAAAATGAGCTATTTATAAGTGAATCACTTCACTTAAGATGATCTTCTAAAGGTAGACCATCATGCTGAAACAACTCGAACACTCTACTACCTCACATAGACAACTAACAACATCACATCACACAGTGGGAGTGTGTGCTATTTCAGGACAGATTTGTTACAGGACTGGATCAGAGTCATTCTTTATTCCCCTCAGATAATCCATCCAGCATCTTCTACTCATACCAGTCTAATATTCATACTGGGAAATGGATTGGAGGCAACTCTATGATGCAGAAAAAATGAACCAACCATCAAAAGTAGGAGCCGTAATGAGTGGCAGGGAAACACAAAGGGAAACATAAAGAGCAGCCCAAGAGCCGAATGACAATGAGTCATTACACATAAAGAAAGAAAAAACAACCAATCATGCTTTAACTGCTCCGCTGAGCCTCACTACTGTCTCATATGGCGAAACCAGGCCCGGCTCAGACAGCACAGCCTAGGCTTTCAAAGGAATACTCCAATGTTTTTCAATCTAACTTCCATCTGCTGAATTTAGTACATGGTCGATTAGCACAGACAATAATTTCACCACATTTCCCTGCACTTCGAAAAGAACTCCTCATTATTCAAAACACACTTTTAATAGAAACCAATGGGTAGAGCACATCTGCTCCCTGGCTTCTATTATAAATGTGTTTCAACGAACATTTTTTTTTTCTCTCACTCAAACTTAAAACGGCGAAGTTTTCAATGTGTGCTTATGTGAACAGAAATTCCACTGATTTTTCAAAATTGCAACATAACTAATTCCTTGAGATATACACAAAGTCATTCAGAGCAGTTTAAAATGAAATGGCTCATTGTATGTATAGTGGTGTCAATGTCATAAATATACACAAACAACATAAATATATTTTATTTACTATCCAAAATTATAAGTAAACCTGTTGACGATGGTAAAATGGTTGAAATCTTTAAACGTTTGCTTTGAGGACTGCTTTGCCTTATCATGACCTGTATGTACCTCTCTGGATGTTTAAAAAAGTCTTAGCTAAAGAGCTTCTCACAACTATCATAGAACAATGTTAGACTTCAGGCAGTGTAGTAATAACCATAGCATGTAACAACTGCCTGTGAGGAGACTTTCAGAGGCATGAAACTCTTCAGACTTTTGGTTCCTATCACCACCACTGTGAACAGTTCTGACTTGGTAATGGAGCATTTCACATCAAAACACTCTGACTCTGACCACTGGATCTTGGTTTTATCTTAGCCACATAAATATGCAGACATTTAAAAAAACATCCCCTTTAAGGAGCTTCTGTAGCAAAGGCACCACATAATGACACATTTGAAAAGACATGACCTGGTTTTAGGGCTGAAAGATAAATCGTTTTTATATCGAAATTGCAATTTAAGCAATTTTCAAATCGCAATAGTTGCAATTTTTTTTATTATAGCCTACACTCTTAAAAAACATAGTTCTCCAAAGTTCTTAAAATAGTTCTTTAGTAAAGACAGTTATTCTACAGGGTGGGCCATTTATATGGATACACCTAAATAAAATGGGAATGGTTGGTGATATTAACTTCCTGTTCTCCCACTCTTCACACACTGATAGCAACACCGCAGAATAAATGCTAGCACAGGCTTCCAGTATCCGTAGTTTCAGGTGCTGCACATCTCGTATCTTCACAGCATAGACGATTGCCTTCAGATGACCCCAAAGATAAAAGTCTAAGGGGATCAGATTGGGAGACCTTGGGGGCCATTCAACTGGCCCATGATGACCAATCCACTTTCCAGGAAATTGTTCATCTAGGAATGCTCGGACCTGACACCCATAATGTGGTGGTGCACCATCTTGCTGGAAAAACTCAGGGAACGTGCCAGCTTCCAAAGTGGATTGGTTGTCGTGGGCCACCCTGTATATAGAACCATGAATACTCAGACCCATTTGCATGCATAAAAAGTTCTTTCCATGGTGAAATGGTTCTTCAGGTTGGAGAATGTGTTGTATGTGCTTTCGTATAGCATTAAAAAGGGTTCTGGTATTGTTACTTTGTTGCTTGTTGATGTCAAGCATATAACAATAGAAGGACATTTTGGTCTTATACAGAACTTTTTTAAAAACAGTTCTACATAAAACCATATACAACACATTCAATCTGACGAACCATTTCATCATGCCGTGAACTTTTTATGTATGTACATCGGTGGAGTGCTTATGGTTGTACATAGAACTATTGTCTTTACTGAAGAACCCTTGAAGAACCATCATTATTCAGTGTGTACATTAGCAAACATGTTGTTTTAAGTTTTAAGAGGGGAGTCAGAACCTAATAAGAGTATGTGAACTGCCTGTAGGTGAGTTAGACCAATCAGAGGCAAGCAAACCTCCATGTGTTGTGACATCACAACCACAACTTATCGACAATATGGCACATTATGTTCAGGCACCAAGCCTCAAGCCAAAAAAGGGGGACATTGAGTTTTTTACACCAGAACATATCAGGCCAGAATGTCTTTTTTTTTAAATCACAATTTCAATTGCAATCACAATATTAGTTGGAAAAATCACAATTAGATATTTTACACAAATTGTTCAGAACTACCTGGTTCAAACACTTTTTTGATTCTACCTTTGATTTTCAGTACATATTTATTTATTTGTAAATGTTGTGTTGGGACAACGCTTTGTATCTTAAATATCTTAAGTATCTATATCTTTGTGCCGTTATAGCGGTAGGAACTTCCAACTTTCAATGGAAGTTCATGCAAAAATATTTCATTCAAAGAGCAATTGGTCCATTTGTCATGAAATTTTCACACAAAGTAAAGAGCTGGTATTTTCAAATTATGTAATTTTTTTTTTAAAAATGACAAAAATTCAGGATAGGGTTTTGTTCCAACAGCAACATGACGTAATGTGAATTAGCCTTTCATACATTCTGTATTGGTTTGAGGTTGTACATCTGATTTTTTTATACATGTTTTGATGTGAAGAGATTACTACAAACTTGGCAAAAATGACAATAACTTTTCTTTCCACAAAACAAGACACACAGCAATAACTTTTAATCAAATTCAAAAGACAACAAAATATCTCCTTTTCAACTAACTGCACAAATGTGGTGTGTATTCAAAGTTCAGAATCTGTACTTGCCACACAATTTCTCCACATGTTTAAATGAAATATACAATTAACACGTGACGACTCTGATTTTCAGTGGTTAAAGAGGGAAGAACGGAGAGAGATTTTCTGAAATAATGTTCATTTCAGTGTTTGAATTGGTAGTGTTCATTGTTTTAGATGAATTATTGCTGTTTTACAGTCAGATTCAGTCTTTATTTCAGCGTGCAGACTGAAGCCAACAGCTCCTTCTTTCTTGCTCTTGCTCTCTCTCAGTACCTCATCTTCTCTCTCATTTCTCACTCCATCTCTGTTCTCTCTCTCCTTCTGTCACTCCACTCCTCCTCTCTTTCTCCCTGTTTCTCTATTTCTTTGTCTCCTTCTTCATTCTCTCTCAAACCTCTCAACAGTCTTCTCTCATTGTCTCTCTCCCTCTCTCTGTCTCTCTTCTGATCACGTGTGGACATCAGTGAGAGGTAATTGAAACACACTGTGTGTAATCAGGACATCTGATGTCCATTTAACGCCAAATCAACACCTCGCTGCCCGGAGCCCGGTATCACAGTCAGAGCCAGTTTCATTAGCTAATGGAGATTTAAACAAGAAACCCACTCAAGCTAAGAGACGGACTTGAGACATTGTTAGTGTCTCATTATCATGTGGTTAATTCTGAAAAACAACTTAAAACATTTATCTTTTTATTTTGTATTTGAGGTCCACTTATGTCCTTTATGTACCGTCGTAATTCATTGTTGAATGACTCTTGACTCAATCTCTCTTTATTGCTTAGAATTAAATCAAATATATATATATATATATATATATATATATATATATATACATAAAGGACATAAGTCGACCTCAAATACAAAATAAAAAGCTAAATGTTTTAAGTATATATATAATATACATACACAGAACACTGAACACTGTTCTGGAGGCTTTGTATTATGCAGTCTAGGCTGAAACACTATATAACTAAACTGCATGGACTGGGGATTGAACAACATTTAACATTTACATACTACATTGAGCTCATACATTTTTACATAAAATTTTAAGCTCATTTCAAGAATTTCAGAAAAGCAAGAACAATTTAAACTGCCAAAAAAATGAAGTACTGATATTTTAACTTAAAACTTAGTTTATAAAAAAAATCTCATAAGATGTATTTTTCCTAATTCAGATTTTTATGTTGTTTTTTGCTGTGTTAAAACATGTTAAAATAAGTTATTAAAAGAAATTATGCACTACAATTTATAGAAAAAATCACCTATTAGAAAAATTACACTGCAAAAAAAAAAGTATCTCGTCAAGTGAAATGATCTTAATTCTAGCCAATCTATCTGAAATTTCTTATTTTGAGATGGCTGTGCACTTATTATAAGATTATCTAGCTTATTTCTCAACATCTTTATTTGTTTAAGTTATTTTAGCAAGTAAATTGATCTCACTATATTGGCAGATCATTTTCAAGTGCATTTCTTAAAACAAGCAAAATGATCTGATAATATAGTGAGATAAATTTACTTAATAAGATAGCAGTACAAAATGTTTGAAAATAAATAATAAATGATTCCTTCAGGATAAATAAAGAATCTATCTATCCCAATAATCTTAAAATAATCTTACAACAATCTCAGCAGAAAGAATATTAGATTTAATGACTAGATTTAAGATCATTTTACTTGACATGATACCATTTTCTTGCAGCGTTTCTTCCCTATAGAGGACAAGTTATTATTCTAACATTCTTCACTCGTTTTAATTACTTACTAATTCTCAGAAAATCAACAACATCTGACCAGGCATGTTTACACTTTTGCATATGACTGTGTATATTATTCATTAAAATATGAACACATTTGAAACTAATACACTCAATGCATCTCTTTTGTTAGTGTTGTCCCCATCTAACCCTGACTGGCCAGTGCAGCTGTTGAGATGTAATCTGGCAGCAGCTGATTGGCTTTTTGAAATGTTCCAATGCAAACTGCAAAAATGCACTGGATTATGTTCAACCCTGGTGTAGTGAATAACCACACACACACACACACACACACACACACACACACACAGTGCCTAGCCAACTCATCTAGCAGCAGAACAAGCTGCCAAAATGGCTGCCTGATTCCTCTGGCTGGACGCCCATCTCTGAGGATCAAACCGAGCCAATTAAAAAGCACTCCGGATTAGCAATCTGAGTACAAACTCGACAAAAAGCCCCAAGACAATTTAACAGAAACCATCCTCTAACTGAAGTGATATTTATGTTGCTGTGCTCCATCTGAATCAGACCCAAGACTGATTAAAACATTTACACTGTCTACCTGCAGGGCCAACCACTCACTGCTGAAGGCTAAAGCTCTAGCCGTTAGCGCTGCCAACAAACAAAAATGCCACATTAAAAAGCAGCGTGTTCAAAGACTACAGCTGTACATGTAAGCTGGTCTTGCTGAACATCGTTCTGAGAGAATGTAGATTTTTGCTGTACAGCTAAAATACACCGCCTGGCCATTTTATTAGAAATACCTATCCTATAGCTCCTCTACAGGCCTACATGCGTATAGTTACACATTGTATCTCATCTGTTGCTGCACAACTTATCAACCTCTATCTACTCCATTCATCATTGGTCCGTTTCTTAACACAGGAGCGCTGTTGAGCAGACATTATTTGAGGGGTGGACCTCAGTACAGCAGTGACACTGACATGGAAGTTGTCATGATAGTGTATCAGGTGTGTCAGACACAGCCACCACTCAAAAATACCCAGCCAAGAGCAGCTCTGTGGTCAGAAACTGACCAGCACAAATCTAACAGGAGCAACAGTTATTCCAGTATGGATATGCAGTGTGTGTAGTTTTTACAGACTGACAAAAATAAGTGTGGACTGTTTTCAGTTCAGTATGAATCTGGAGTGTGGAGTTATTACAGTTTGTCAGTAAGAATTATGGAGTTTAATCCAGTATGAATCTGCAATGTGTAGTTTTTACAGTCTGTCTGTAATAATGGAGCAGTGTATGGTCTTCTGTAATTTGCTGAACCTGAAGCTCCTTCAGTAATAGTTGT
The DNA here is from genome assembly GCF_015220715.1 of Pygocentrus nattereri. Classification (NCBI taxonomy): domain Eukaryota; kingdom Metazoa; phylum Chordata; class Actinopteri; order Characiformes; family Serrasalmidae; genus Pygocentrus; species Pygocentrus nattereri. The sequence goes on along the minus strand of NC_051211.1, from coordinate 32,550,857 downwards.
TCTGTTCCAAACCACCTCTCTCTAATGGAATAATAAAACCTGCTAATAGACACAGATGTGTCCTAGTAGTATTGATTGTCTGTGGGAATTCAGTTAAATTACACCAATACTTTATCTCAGACCAATTGGCCAATTAAATTCACCAATATTACATCACATAACCTCATTTAGGAAAACTCATCCAGCACCAGCAGTGCTTTGGTATGTGCTGTAAAAGCCATAAAAGTAATTCACTCATTTGCATGTGTGTTTGTGTGTCAATGTGTGTGTGTGCGTGTGTGTGTGTGTGTGTGTGTGTGTTTAAACACAGTGCTGGTACACACCCAGTGAGTAGTGTCTGAATGGATGGGTTAGATCCGCCTTAATGAGAATATCACACAGTCTGAGATAATTAGCTTTATGATGAGACGCTGTGAGAGAGTGTTTTCTTAAATCAGCCATAATCCAGAGTCAGCTGCTAGCATTATTACATACAAGTACAAATTATAAATTTTTCAGGAGATATTTCGAAACAGATTACATAATGCACTTGCATAAGAAAGAGGAAAGTCAAAGTGAAAAAACAGGAGTTTCCAAAACTGGAGTTGAACATATCATAAAAAGATACTGAGAAAATGGGATTTCTAACAACTGCCTGAAACAATTCACAGGTGTTTCTGTCCATCCTTCCAATGTAAGTAGACAACTCAACAACAAAAGTCTGAAAGTACATGCAGCTGTCAGGAAGCTGCTACTGAGTAAAGGAAAATATACAACCCCATTTCCAAAAAAGTTGGAACGGTGTGCAGACTGTAAATATATATAGGATACAATGAAATGCAAAACATGTAAACCGTATTTTTAAAGGAAAATACAACAAAGACAAAATATCAAATGTTGGAACTCACACAAGTCCTAATAGTAGATAAAGAGAACCAAATTAAACACAAAATAAAGACAAAACTATTAGACTTGGTCATTTATTTATTGAGGAAAATGCTTCAATGTTACACAATCCTGCCCCTTTGTTTTGTGACTCTGCCCCGATTGTTTCCACCCGTTTCCCACCTGTCCCTCGTTATCCTGGCGTGTATTTAAGCCCTGTGTTTGCCCTGGTCTGTGCTGGTCTTTGTTTGATATGTTTGATCGTGTTTGATATTTGGATGTTTGATGTATGTGCTGTTGATTTTGTTTGGTGTTCGTTCCTCCAGCCCCCGTTGTAGTTTTCCTGTGTTCGTCATCATGTCTGTATGTCGGTCTATCTGTGTTGGCCATCTGAACCTGGACTGTTATGACCACGACCCTGGATTTGTCCTTTATTTAAGTCACTTATCTCCGCATATGCGTCCGCCTCCTCGCTCCCCGTTACACATTTCTGTTAATACCACAAACATTACACATTTGTGATATCTGAAAATCTGATGATGCTTTAATTCACATTTATGCAGAAATATAGAAAATCCTAAAGGATTCACTGACTTTCACGCACTACTGTACAATAAGACTGACTATAATATTGACTATTCTATTCAAACGTCTTCTCTTCCATCAAGCCATTTTAATCTGAAAGGCCAACAGCTACTGCATGAAAGCGAACAGCCACCAATTAACACTATGCAAATTACATCATGCCAACCGGTGGCCACTAGCTATCATACATTTTTAGCCACATTAGCATGTCTGATCTAGTCATTTCTGTATTCATACTGCTCACATTCATCTAAAAGCAGACAGACATTCTCTGACAGGGATTCTCTTATTTGGACTACTGTTACATCCAAATGTCAGCAAGTGAGAGAGAATGTGGTCTCATCTGATCTGAGGTCACTCACTCAGAAAAGACAGTGGATACACTGAGATGGCTGTGCGGCATTACAAAATGAAAAAAAGAAGGAGAGGGAGAGCGAAAGATTGAAAGAGAGTGAAAAGGAGCAAGAGAGAAAAAAGAGGGAGAAGCAACAGAGAGAGAGCAGAAAGGGAGAGAAAGAGACAGATTAAGACTGCCCAGCCAGAATAGAGAGTGAAAGAGAGAAAGAAACACAGAGAAAAAGAGAAAGAGGGACAGCAACTGAGAGACAGAGACAGAGAGAGAGAGAGAAAGAGAGAGAGAGAGAGAGAGAGAGAGAGAGAGACTGAGAGAGAGACAAATGGAGTGGCCATACATAGAGTGGCACAATGAAAAAAAACAGGCCAGCTCAGTTGTGCAAGACAGATAGAATAAGAGAGTGAGGGGAGCATGAAAAGGAATAAGAGAAGAGACTGAAAGAGATAGATGAGCATTACTGGACACAGAAGACAAGGGAAAAAGAGAAGAGTAAAGGGGGGAGAGAGAGAGAGCGAGAGAGAATTGGCATCAAACAGAATTCTTCACTCAGTTACAGTGAGTAAGGGTTGGTTGATTCAGTGCTGCTCTGTAACAGGTTGGCAGGGCAGCTGGAACTGGCTAGAGTCACTGCGCTACACTCACTGGACATCGGGACACAACCGCATTGACCTCATTTTCTTTTCTGCATGCTTATCCCTAATGGCCATATGGTGAGTAGTTAGATTAGACCTCATTGTATTGAAGTAATTGTGCCCCAAAGTCTGAAAATCAGTATATAACATTAGGAGCTGTTACTACCGAAGCCTATATTTCCTGCAATTAAGTAAAACTGTTTGGTGCAATTAATTCAGCTAAAGGATTTTTCATGATCCAATTCTGTTAACAGTCAGAAAAATGTTTTTAACTCTGATGTTGAACCTAGTCACTAGAACGTTCCATATAAAAGTGACCGCTTATACCACATATACATATTTGAACATCACAAGTGTTTTGGGTCTTTTTTCACTTCTGGTGTCAAAGAAGAATTTTCTCCACATGCTGTTAATATAACACAAGAGCAACTACCTCACCAACAAGACCATCACATGTAAAATAAATTAGCATTTTAAATAAAGTTTGGGATATTATAGAAAGTGGGAGTGTGTCATTTGGACCTCTGTGGAGTTTATGGGTTAAGGCTAAGGTCAGGGTTAAGGTTAAGTTTTGGCTAATGTTGAGTAAGGTTAGGTTTTGCGTAATAGAAGTAACATATTAACAATACATACATACACTTAATGAAAGTAATGAAGCAATGCATCAACAGAACATCAAGATATTTACTTTATTCAGATGCTTCACTGTCCTTGGTCATTTTAAGCACAATCCAAAGTGTTATGTCCTTCGAAAGATGACTGTCTTGTTTCTCCATAATCTTTGATGGAAGTGTAGTGACTTTTGACTGTCTCTAAATATCATCTGACATTTGGTTGTGTTGCCATATTCCAGAAAGAGACCACCAGTCACCTCCACTTACGTGCATTTCTGAATACATACAGCTTCCTTGTTAACATGGGTTCATGTTAACGTTAGTGAAGTGGTTTAATTATTTTGCAGTATTTTTGCTGTTTGCGAGACTGCAAGATGGGTCAGCTGCCGATTGAGCGATGTGTAGACACACTTACAGTCCAGCTCTAGCTCACACACGCTTCTTCTTCTTCTTCTTTCGGCTGCTCCCTTTAGGGGTCGCCACAGCGGATCATCTGCCTCCATCTTGCCCTGTCCACTGCCTCCTCTACTTTCACACCAACCATCTCCATGTCCACCTTCACTACATCCATAAACCTTCTCTGAGGTCTACCTCTTCTTCTATCTGGCAGCTCCATCTCCAACATTCTTTGACCAATATATCCACTATTCCTCCTCAACACATGTCCAAGCCATCTCAACCTGGCCTCTCTGGCTTTATCTCCAAACTGCTCCACCTTCACCGTCCCTCTGATCTGCTCATTTCTAATCTTGTCCATCCTTGTCACTCCCAACGAAAATCTATTGTGTTATTAAAGTAATTGTTCACAAAAATGAAATTTATAATTTAAGATTATAGACTTGCTTGTGTGGTTTCTGAGAGAGAAAGTGTGTGTGTGTGTGAGAGTGAGAGAGAGAGTGAGAGAGAGAGAGAGAGAGAGAGAGAGGTGGGGGGGGGGGTGATAGAGACACAGTGAATTTATAATCAGAATGGATGGTTAGTGTCCAGAGCTCAGACAGACCACCCAAATTGGTGCATATTAAAGGAGTGGCTCAACATTTTAGTGACCCTGTGACAGTTTTATTAGGCTCTTTAATGGCCTGGCTGGACACTTGAAATTCTCTCCCCAACTGGCCTCCCACTGCAGCTTCAGAACTTGTGATGTTGTAGGCACTGTAGACTGAACACTGAGGTGTACTCTCACTAGGACACTCTAGCAAGAATGTAGTGGGTATGCTCAGTAGGATTCAATACTGAGGTGTAATGGGTATATACAGTACACCGTAAAACCTGATGGGTTAACTCAACTCAAATCATTTGAGGAAACTGCTTATCTCAAATGTTTTAAGTTTAATAAATCATTTACACTTAAGTAAACGGAGTACATTGTACTAACACTGCTTGTTCTGCTGATATTAAAATGATGATTTGGGCAAGTTCGTATTATGTTGCAGAAATATGATCATAGATGCTTGTAACAAAGCTTTGCCCTCGTCAGTGTTACTCTGGACCACCTCCCCAAGTGCTGGCAGTACAGATCAGAGTACAGATGTAGTCTCAGGATCACACTCAGCAAAGAATAACGTTGTAACTCCATTCTCTCAACACTGACTTTTGATCAGTACCAACTGGCATGAATCACAAAAGTTTATGAATCTAGACGACATGAAGGGAAGGTAGGCTGGGGAGAATGTCAACACACAGCCGGTGAAGAGACACACCCAGTATGTAAATATATGGTACTGAGTTAGTACTTCAACAATTCATATTTGTTCAATGATGAATGAGGTAGAGGGAGGCTGATCAATTCTGCAAAAGAGGAGTTACATTATTGATTCTAAACCGACATAGCAGAGCTTAAATATAGGCAGAGCTCATAAATTGTCCAGAAAGTGAATGTACATGTTTCATGTTTCTAATAAGCACATAGGCACAATGCTGAAATGAAAAACTGGCTAGGAACCATATTGCTTCACTGAGACCAAAGAAAATAATTCTGATCAAAGTCAGTGTTGAGAACCAACTTTGCTGCATTGACAGTCAACAGTGTCCTCAACATGGTTGGTCAGAGTCTTCCTGCTTCAGCTCTAACGGATATGTCCAGACTGCGGTGCTTAGCATGCACTGACCTTTCTCTCGCCCCATATGCCACTCACGGCATGCTGCTCAGACAGATGCTACGTTCACACACTACTAACATGTTACAGTCTGTTAGCACGTCAAGGCTAAATACACAAGCATATGCTAAATGGTCACGCTAGATTCTTGGTACAGTCTGTTATCAAGTCAAGGCTTAGCACACGAACAGATGCGATGTTAAAGCATTAGCATCTAACTACAGTCTGGTAGCAAGTCAAGGCTAAGCACACAGACAAATACTATGTTATCATGCTAGCATCTCACTTCCGTCTGTTAGCACATCAAGGCTAAGTACCCATATGCTATGTTAATACGTTAGCATCTCACCATGTGAGTCAACAGGGCAAAACACACAATCTGTCTGGATTAATCAGAGCCCAGACACGAAGCAGTTTGCAAATGCATGGACCAAAGAACAGCATTTAGAAGCAAACTGCTGAAGTGAGCTTGAGCCTGAATGCTTTATAGAAGTATTGAAAACAGAGAATGCTTTATACAGAAATGTTTTAAAATAACAAAGTTATATATGCCACAAAATGCCAAAGAACTTGTGATGAACGGTACTGATTAGAATTTTTCAACTAAATGCAAGCTCAGGGGCAGCACCAGAACCTCTTTTTACAGGGGTGCAACATCTACAGGGGGTGGTCAGTCACTAACCCATACTGACATGCCATTACATCAGGCTATAGCCTAGTGTTAACAGCAGTGCAGTCATCACCCTACCTATTCCAAGGCTTCTGCTCAATGGTAATACAAGACAATAGCAATGAAACAGAATACAGGATTCACATAAACACAGCCAATATTTTACTAAACAACTGCACCTTTTGCTATAAAGCACACACTCACTCACCACAGGCACAACTTCTGCCCAATGAAGACAGCATATTTGTGTTAAAATAAGTCAGACAGCTGAAATTTACAAAGATGAGGAAAAAGAAAACTTCAGCATCTAAACATAGCCATCTTAGCTATATTCAATGTATGTCTTACCTTTGATGACTTGATGCATTTAAGTAAATGTTTGCTTTGGCATTTTTTCCAGAGCATTTCAGCTTTTGTAGCTAGTTAAAGAGCACTGTAAGTACCAAATTCACAGACTACTCATGACAATGATGTTATGAAAACGACTGTTATTATTGAAAAGGTTTTTGGCTATGGATGAGTAGAGAATGACACACTCTATTGGGGATGAGATCTCACCTTTACATGTCCAGGTATATCTTAATTATCTTAAAAAAATGCAGCCTAATGAATATTCCTGGCTTGATTGGACTTTTATCAATCATAACATCAAAACCACCTGCTTGTATCTACATTGCCCACTTACCATATATGTGCACTTTGTAGTTCTATAGTTACAGACTGTAGTCCATCTTTTTCACTGCATACTTTGTTAGCCCCCTTTTACCTGCTCTTCAATGGTCAGAACCCCTACAGGACCAGAGCATGTATTATTTGGCTATTGGATCATTCTTAGCACTGCAATGACACTGATGTGGTGGTGTGTTAATCCATCAGAAGTCACAGGGCGCTGCCCACAGGATGCTGTTGACTGGAAATTTTTAGCTGGTGGACTATTTTCAGCCTCTCCAGCAGTATCTAATCCACTCACACCAGTGCAACACACACTAACACAGCACCACAAGTCAGTGTCACTGCAGTGTTGAGAATGATCTACTCAAATAATACCTCAGATAATACATGCCTGTGTAAGTTTTGCACTGTTCCCAATCAAATTTGGATTTTTCCATTAAAAAGCAGAGAATTTTGTGATGTCATAGTGGGCATAGTTGAATATTTGAGTGAATAAATAAGCGTAAAAGAGAATATTGACTACTTTGATAATTCAGTAACTTTATTTTCAATATGTGAACACAGGTTTCCCATGAACCTGAATCTCTATAGAGTGAGTACAGTTTTAAGTTTTCATCAACGATGTCTAGTGAGAGCAGCAGTGGCTGCATGTTCCAAACAAAGGCTGTGTATATATCTTATGAATCATATGTACAGTAAATGATTCCAGCTCCTCTGTGATTGTAGCCTCTCGCTCCCATTCACAATTTGTTGTTGCTTTTGTTATTTTGCTGCTGGTTAGTTTATCCATAGGTCTCCTATGAATGCTGTACAGTGTAGTCTGCTGAAATTGCCAAAGGTATCACTTTAAATGCCATTTAAAAGCTGTATTTGAATAGTCACAGAGTCATAGCAACATATAGCGTGTGAGAAGCTGGGCTTCAGCCTGCACTACTATGGATGGTTAGAAGGCTGAAACTAGGAAAATGCTTTATAAGGGTTAATAAAATAGTGCCATTAATAATGTATCACAGTAAAGCCTTAACTTTGACAGCCTTAAAAATATATAAGCTAAGATGAATCATTTTAAATCTGTAATATGTGACGGGGATATTATACCACACCTGCTGTGTGAACTGCATAAAAGGTATGATAACTAGTGTCTGTGTGTGTTTCGTGTGATTTTGTGTGATTATGTGAAAATGAGTGTAATGTTAGAGTACGTTTGTATGTGTGTGACTGTGTGTGTGTGTGTGTGTGTGTGTGTGTGCAGTGTCTAAGCCAGAAAAGCTTAACCAGCAATCATGTCCCTCATTACCCTCTAACACATACACACACTCTGACCTGCTACAGTCCAGCACACTGCGGCTCTCTTTTCATCGTCTCGCTCTTCCTACGCTATCTCCCTCATTTATCTTCTTCTCTTGTCTTTCTTATTCTTTCTTAAACTCTCTCCACATCTTTCATCATTTTCTCTCTTCATGGGCACAGTATGTGTCATGTTCTCCCTCTCTCTTTGGTTTCTATCTCTCTCTCTCTCTGCATTTCTCTCTGTCTCTCTCACTCTCTGTTACTCTCCCTCTATTCCTCTTTCCCTCTCTCTTTCTCTCTCATCCTCTTTTATCCCTCTCTCTCCCTCCCAATAAGGTGGGGTATGGGAGATGTTACCCACTGTCTCTCGGGCGGTGACATGCTGTTACGTGTTCCTCTCTTTCTCTCTCTCATATATCAGGGGCTTTTAAAGTTCAGAGGTTTTGCTGGATTAGTGTCTGTTTCAGAGAAGATAGAAACTGTGACTGGTCTCTACTGCATCGTCGGCCTGTCTCAGTATTCATCAGTCACATAAACAAGCCAACATCAGCTTGTGCAAAGCTGAAATCGGCTTTTCATCCGTAGCCACAGACACGGGTGTAACCAAGCAACATAAAAGAGGAGACAAATGAGAAATAATTAACATAATATAATATCATGACATAATATCATATTATTATCATCACAAGTCATACATACAGACATACATACAGACTTTTAAATACTAAATTAGGCATGGCCCAAACAGCATTTTACAGACTTAATTACTCTCAATTAGTACTCAAATACTCAAAATCACCTGTAAAAATAATAATATTTTATGGTTCTTTTTGTTTTTTTAGTTTTTTTATCTGTCTGAGAGAACAGACGCTCTTCCCATCTACTCCACACACTTAAAAATGATAGTTCATTTAGAACAATGAGTTATGTATAGCACCAAAAAAAGGTTCTGCTAATTGTTAATGATGTAAAGCTTCTAACAATAGCTGAAGCCTTTATGGTGCTATAGAGAACCATGAGCAAAAAAGTTCTATATACAACCATATGCAACACATTCTCCATTAATCCATGGTTACTGAGCTCAGTCTGAGGCAGTGAGGACTGGATGCATACTGGTACTCGGATAAGGACTGCTACACTTACAGATTTGAGATAATTTATCAAAACCGCCATGATGTACCAGCCTCTTATCCTTACACCGAGCAATTTTCTTATTATCTGGTAGTTTGCTCCAACACTTGACTTCTTTCTAAGCTTCTTTGATCTTTTAGCTTCAGTAGCCGATATATTAGCAATATATTAGCACTTTTATTGGTGATTAAATATATTTTAAGCTACTAACTTCTGTGGCGTAAAGAATGAGCAAGCCTTCTAAATACAAAAAAAAAAAAACAAGAAATGAATAGCAATATAACCAACAAATACTTGAGAATTCAAATTATTCGGGTCAGCTCTAGGTTAAAACAGGGCTGGGCGATAAAACATTAACAATAATAATAATAATAATAATAATAATAATAATAATAATAATAATAATAATTAGTGCTATGTATTCACAAACCAAAAACACACAAAAACAAAGATTACCGCGATGTAACTTTCCTTGACAGAAACATAAGAAATGATTGATAAATGATTGATACTACCAAACATTTGTGTCCAAGTGTGAGTGACAATATAAGAGGCATAACTCTAATGTCCTACAGCAAATTCTCCTCTTTCCTAACATCCTAACAAACACTTTTAAATCACGTCTACTCCACACAACTGCAGCACTGTGTGTTACAGCACTCAGTCATATTTTTGCAAAAGGGCATTCCCAAGCAACAGAAGTGGAAAAACAAGTGGATTCATGGTAGTTACAGCACTGATTTAACCAAAAGTAATTTGAGGATGCTGTATGTGTGGCACTTGAGAGAGGGAGAACACTAGCTTCCTAGGCTAGCTGTTTTTAGCAGATAGCTAACTTGGAGCAGTGCTCCATCACTCACACAACATGGCTGAATTGATGTTACTGTAGATCAAAGAAGTTTAAACATACCTAAAAGCTTTTACAACGCGAGCATCATCAAAAATTACTATGACAGAATATAGGAATCCAGATGTCTGCCAACTTGTGTTTGAATACTGTGATATGCTCTGATATGGATGTGGTTGGAGTGATGCAGTAAGTTGGTGTGATGCATCACTGACATACCAAGCCAGCTAATGTTTGCTGTTCGTACTAAGCTGATGTTGTTAAGAAACTGAACAGTTTAGTAACCAGATAGCCTTAAATTATGACTATTACAAAAGCCGCTGGCAAAAACAGCCAACCAGACACTTTCTCCCACTATTCTATAACAGATTTGTGAAATATTCCACTGTTTGGTGAGTGCTTGTCATGTTCTAACCATAAAGGATAGTTTAAAACTGCAATTAACCACACAGGAGCAAAAATCAATTATTAATATCAACTGATATGAATTTTTTATCATGATAACATTTTGGCCACATTGCCCAGCTCTAGGTTAAATTTAATCACTTAACTGGCTCAAATAAAATCACTGAACATAAATGTAATTTTCCACAGCAAATGACTCAAACAATTCTGCAATATCCAAAGCTCTTGCTCGCTGACCTCGCGGACACTTCCATCATGAATGAAAAAGAGCTTAGCTCTGTGAATGATGAAGGACATCAACTCCCACCAGTTCATCAGGGAGAGTTATACAGTTATTCATTCAGTGAGTGTTCATGGAGGATACTGGCCATTTGGCAGATGCAGATCATATAAATGCCTTTATTCACAAGGCTGAACAATAAACCTTTTAATGGAGAAACAAAATGTCTGTTTCTGCCATCTAATGTCTCCTCCTCTGTTAATCACAGGATTTCAACTCTGCTGTTGCACTTAGTTTGAAATGCAAAGAATCAAAAAATGTGGACAATATTAAGCATTTCCACAGTAATGTGAACTGTGTTCTGAATATGTGCATGAGAAACCATTGCAATGCATCCAATAATAAAGGCAACATTCTTTCATCAAGAGATAGACAGACAGACATGCACACTCACCAGCTACTCTGGAGACATATTTTCATGAGTTAAAAAGGGACAAAATTAAACATCCTGGATGGTTCCTCAATAAAATGTTTGGTTTGAGAGGGTTAAACAGATATTAAGCAAACTTACACGCTGTCACTTTCAGTGCAATGGCCAGTGTATTCCAGTTAACATTCTGCCATGTCAAGTTTTAAGTGCAGGTATTTTGTAGTTATTAACAGCACCACTCAAATAAGTACATCCACAAATTACAGGAAATTTGTGTGTAAAATGTGTAGTTAGTATTGAACTGATCACATCTCCATTCTTCTCCTGACTGCATACAGACAAAGACTTCTACAGGCAAAACCAGTTCTCAGTCTATCAGTGGAGTGTGAAGGCAGTCTTCACACTTCAGGACTGCTTTAAATCTACAATCTGGAAAACGTTTTTGCGATATAGCTGGCAAAAATGCTGACTCCATCATGGGCTACATCAGTAAATGCACTGATGACACTGTACCAAGAATCAATATCTAAACATTTCCCAATCAGCCAAACTAAGAGATGGGGCCACTGCCAACAACTCTGGTGACCTGGCTACAAGAAAGTACAAGAAAGCCAGATATGACCTGCAAAGGACCATCAGGCTGGCCAAAAGGAACTACAGGGGCAGAGTAGAATCTAACTACCTTGAGTGCGATCTCAGACATATGTGGGGTGGACTGTGTTGTATCACTGACCACAAAGGAGGTACGATCTGTGTTAGGGCGTCATCATTCTCACTTGCATATGAGCTAAATGCACATTATACTCATTTTTAGGCAAATAACACCTCCACTGCCAACTGACAAAACTGTCCAGTGAATCAGGAGAGCTGCATTTTTACCATTCCCTGTCTGAGGTGGTCAGATCCAGTTAACCCACACAAGGCACCTGGTCCTGACAGTGTCCACTTAGGGTACTTAGTATACTTAGAGCATGTGCTAACCTGCTGGCTGAGGTTCTCACTGACATCTTTAACCTCTCCCTAAGACTGTCAGTGATTCCAACATGCTTTAAGGAAACCACAATTGTTCCTGTTCCAAGAAACTGACCATCACCTGTCTGAAATACTGTCCTGTTGCACTGACATCCACAGTTATAAAGCGCTTAGAGGGGCTGGTCATCGATCACATCTGTTCAACACTTTCAGCCACCATGGACCCCCACCAATTTGCATACCACTCCAACAGATCTACATGTAACACAACTGCAGCGACAGTACACACTGCCCTCACACACTTGGACAGAAAGAACACATGCGAAAATGAAACTGCCTATTGACATCGTCACCAACTTCTACAGATACATCACATATAGAGCTGCATCACTCTCTGGTATGGCAGCTGTACTGCAAGTGACCAGAAGGCCCTTAAGAGTGCTGACAACCGCAGAATGCATCATAGGCAGCAAACTACCAACCTTACAGGACATCTACCTATCTATCTATCTATCTAGTCCTGTTGCCTGAGAAGAATCCAAAAGATCAGGTAAGACGGTAGTCATCCAGCACACAGCCTGTTCACTATACTGTCATCAGGCAAGCCATACCGCGGCATCCAGGGTAGAACAACCTGGCTAATGAACGGTTTCTAGCCTCAGGCTGTCAGGCTTCTGAACAAGCTGTGAAGTTGGGAGTCCTTCCCCATTAACATTTCACTCTGTCGCATTGTTAGGATTATTTTTTGTATTATATCACTGCAACGGACAATGTCACTAAGTCACTAAATAAATAATGCATCGTTTTTAGAAAGCATATAACCCTGCCCTGCTGCAGAGTGATTACGTGTGCTTCACCACAAGCATTCCAATGCATGAATGTCCTACAAATGAAACTGAATCTAGTATTCAAACAAATCAAAGGTGTTGATAAGTAATAGAGATAAAGCAGAAAGCAGCTCAACACGCATGGAAGAGAAAGCCAAGTGTAAAATTAGTGGGAGTGTCTTGATTTGCTGTAATGTCAACGTTGTGTTGCAGGACAGGTGTAAGGATGATGTAGATGGAGAGAATGTTGTACCAAAGCAACACAGTAAAACAGCGGCTCCCAAGTCTCCCAAGTGGTACTGCCATCTAAGTGTTGGTCCCATCATCGGGAGATCATGAATTAGACCTCTGGAGATGCCACAGTCAACTGACTACTGTCCAAGACAGCATAACTGGCCTTGCTTTCTCTGGGTGAGTAAGATGTCCCCAATAGCATTCTCCTTCAAGCATTTTTAGCAGTCTAATGATGTTATGGTCATAGCAGTTTGAAAGGATGTGGTGGCATCTTGGATCAAGCACATGCTAGCATTCACTCTCGAGGCTTAGCATCATGTGACAGCCCAGAGGAAAGAAATTCTTTCTTAAAATTGTCTCAGAGATTAAAGGAGATCTCAATATTATATTAATGAAGGATAACTGATTTCTGAATTGTTTCTCCCAAACCCCCTTAGGAGAAAAGAGGAGACTAACATCTACATTTCACTTTGAGAAATTCTGGTGATGAATGAGAAAAGTGTGAGTTCTCTCTATAGAATAGAGCTGTATAGGAAAACGATGAGATCTTACACTTTTCTAATGATATTATTCAGTTAAAACTGGGGAGATGAGTCAGACACAAAAAAGTTAAGCCACATGTGTGACATTTTGATCAAAATAAGAAAATCTGAATTTTATTTCTCAGGAGCCAAATTTCATAAATAGGAGAAAATGGCGGAAGTCTCACTCTGATTTCAAACTGGACTCCATTTTGTCTAGGAGAAGTACCTGAGATTAAAAGGAGATCTCATATAGGATATTTCATTCCTCTGGGAGGGGCTGGAATTGGACACCACTAAATCTATAATAAAAATCAGTTAGAGTTACTTTCACTTTTCTTTAAGGGCTTATGCCATCCATTGCGATGGATTTGAGCCTGTGAGAACCCTCCCCACATCACTACTCCCAAAACACTAACAAATTACCACAAATTCCTCCAGATTAAATACATTTTTAACTGAAGAACTCATTAAAGTGTTCTACAGAAATGCATAAATGTTTACTGACAGAACTCAGCAATCACACATGGACTTCTCTAAGTTTCGACTCACTTTCGTTTTTTTTTTTTCTGAATCCTAATCTACAGATACAGCAGATCCAGATTAGTTTGAAAAATGCTGGTATGCTTTAAATGGACATCCTGTAAGATACAAAATGGCCTGGCGCCTGAGCCTGTGCTTCAAACTGCTGAATGTTTTCTTCCTGGTGTCACATTTTATCTAAAAAGCTGAAATGCAGCTCTTGGCTGTTAATGTTTTATAGTTAGTTTGTAAAAACAGCCAAAAATGTGGTATTAAAATGTTTTACTGCATTGGCTCAGTGGTGAATATAACAATTCTCCTTACATTCTATTCTGTAGTTTGAAATGGATGTGCTATTGAATCACAGTTAGCAGCTTCTAGTGGTTTAAAAGCACTGTATCACTTTAGTGCATTGTAAAGCAATTGTGAAAGGCTCCCTCAGAGGGAATATAGCTGGCTAGAGGATAAACACACTGACAGAATAGGTAGTTTGTGTGTGTGTGCATGTGTGTGTGTGTGTGTGTGTGTGCGTGTGTGTGCGTCAGTGTCTATTTTTACACATTTCTTTGCTCCTTTTGCTAATCAGTGCACAGTGAAGGCTGTGGAATTCTAAACAGCTCAAGCAGCCTTGGCCTTAAATATGACTTGGCACTTTGAAAAGGCCTTGAAAAGAAGCACGACTCAGCAAACTCACCAGGGACACACAGTTCAACTGATCAATCTATATTTCTGACGTAGGCCTACATTAAAAGCACAACATGAATACAGCATTCTGTCACTCAGAACAGAAAGGGTCAAAAACCACTAACGAAATCTTATTGCATTAACAGACATTAAATTTGAAAACATGTTTTGCTTTTTCTGTAACAATATCATTTCTGATAAGTTGGTATAATGAAGAAACACATTTTCTTTTCTCTCCATGCCATGAGATTTGAATCGGTCATGCTTGTGATGTAACAACTTAAAGCTTAGTTGTATGCAAGAGTTTAAACACTTCCACTCAATTTATGATGCATTGATTTTCTAAATTTTTCTAAAAAATGAGCCAACACATCTTGAACAGAGAACATACTTAAACAGGGCATTTTAAAGCAAATTATAGTGAACAATTTCTTCTTATTCCGAATTTAACATATTGGAAAAATATAAAACATAAAATGTGCCGTAACTTTTTCACAGGCCAAATTCTGTTTTTCATTTTTCCACTCAATATGTTCAGGTTAGCAAATAAACAGTAATTAATTACACATTAAAACGTGCAGAAGTGTGTTCTGTGTATGTGTAATTAACAGAATGTGCTAATTACACTTTGAAAATCAACTCTACATGTAATTTGACCAGGGTGCCCAAACCTTTGCATACGACTGTACATACAATGCCTCACACAGCCATCAACTCATAAGCCCCGCCCATTCACTCTGAAGTTATAAGGAGTGTTTCAGCCTGGTCTGGTTTTAGACTAAGGTGCCACAAAGATCAGTCACTCAGAGCAGAGCTAATTTACATATATTAGTCTCAAAAGCACAGTATTGAGAAAAGCCCATTTAATTAAGAGATAAAGAGAGTCACATAAAAATTAACTATAAATGTTTATGGTACCACACAAATGTTATATATAAGTGGTCTTCAGGGAACAAATACAAGAAAAATACAAGACAAATTAAGAATATGGACCTTCAAATAGACATATATATGAAGAAAGGTGTATGGGCTCTGTTTATATTACATACATAATAAATTAATATAAATAGTGACTTATCTCTTAATTAGTATTGCCATCACATTGACTCCCTGGCAACTCAGTGGTTCTATGCTTGAATTTGAATTTGCCTCTATAGCCACAGGTCAGAGGCGAAAGCTTGGCAGGACGTGAAGCCGGACATTAGGAGCTGTCCTTCAGTGATTATCGCCAGACCATGGTAGATTACCAGCACCCTCCTGCAGCAGAATAGAGACACCCCCTGCTGCCGGACTCCAGGCAGCTGCCCACAGATTCCCGCAGCTTACCCATATGGCATATGTTGCCATAGTGACCATATACAGTAATATACTTTCTCTCTCACCCACATATGCATGCTCTTACCTGCCCCGCCTCTCTGCACCAACAGCTTGGCCTCCGCGCCCACCGGACACTCCTTGAGAAGCTCCACTACTTGCGTGTGTGACAGCGTGAGCGCAGGTTGTTGATTGACCTCCACGATGAGGTCACCTTCACACAGCCCTGGGCAGCCCTGCGCCTCCAGTATCTGCTTCACCCTCTGACCTCCCTGACTGTCCGCAATGGTAAAGCCAAACCCGTCTGCACCTTTCACCATTGTGACCGTTATCAGCTCTCCTCCAGTCGCCCCTGACGATGCCATGGAGACACTATCTTCAAGTGGTCCAGCATCCAAGTGTGTATCTCCTGGATGTTGTTGGGTCAAAGGCGGTTGTAGAGGGTCCATAAAACGGGCCGTTCTGGAGATGTACTCCATGTAACTGTCGTAGCTGCTTCGGCCATTCACCAGCAGGGGGCGCTCCATGAGGCCCAATGGGGAAATAATGCTGCTGGCTGCGTCCTCTGGGTCATAGGGGAGCGGGTAGCCGCGGCAAAGCACCAATGTTACGCTCTGGCCGATGGGGACGGACTGAAAGAGCTTCACCACATCTGCATGGGTGGTACCCAGCACACACACGTCATTGATGTACACAATCACATCACCTGAGCAGGAAAGAGAGAAAGACAGACTGAAAATGTGTAACTCAAATAATTCATCTTTTGCTGCTTGCAGATATGTGATTCAATATATTAACACCATTAGCATACACTGGTTTGCAAAGGTTTGAACACACTCAGACAAATAACATATTTTGTTAATTTTCTAAAATAAGTTCAGGGAACAACCAGAATATGATAGTTTATTGTAAACTTAACTATTATAACTAATAGTTAATTATAACTTAACTACACTGACTGATCTTATTTATAAGTTAGCATGATGCATTAACTTAAGTAAATCCAGATAGAAAGGCATATATAAACTAAGGTCAAATAGCTACCGTTCACCTTCGCTTATGAGTGGACAGGTAGTTCTAGCAAGCAAACTCATTCATTAATAAATCCATAATGTGTCTAATTTACTACAATTTCACAAATGTTTTTTCAATTTTTTCCTCAATTATTATCCCCAATTTAGTCTAATCCAATTTCCACTCGTTAACTAAGTCTCCCGCTGTCATGCGATGCTACCGTGCTGCGACACTCAAAGTTGTACTGCATCTTTTCAAACTGCTAACACAAAGTCAATGGACCACTTAATGTGCTTGGAGGAGAACACAAACGGCTAATTCTGCCAGGTCAGCTAAATGTTGCCCATCATGCTAAGTCATGGAAGGAGAGGGTGGACCCTCCTGCCCACCCTAAGAAAGCACAATTATGCTCTCTTGAACTTGAACTTCCAGCATTGAACTTGCGACCTCACAGTTTCTGTATGCTTCAGCTGTCAAAATGTGATTTTAATGCTATAAACAGCAAAGGCTGTAAAAATACTCTCAAAATAATAGCAAAGTGAGTGAAAACTAATAAAAAATAAATCTTTATAAGAACAGATGGCATAAAAAGCCATAGCATGCCTATACAGAAGGTGGTACAGCAGCCTAATTGAAGCTTTATCAGCCCCCTCTGAATTCAGAGCCTTTATCAGTCCCTGTCAGAGTGCAGAGCCAATACAGATAATTCTAATAATCATTTTCAATTAAAATGATCATTATTATGTAAATGACAGGAAACTGAAAGGTGACTTCAATAGCTCACCCTCAGAGGCCTCTGAATGTGTGTGTGTGTGTGTGTGGCCAGTTTTGCAGAGCACAGCGTCTGCGTTTTAATGCACTATGGAGCATGTCCATCGACAGGTCAAGCCCCTCCTGGCTGTTCCAGTGACGTTGAGGAATTTTAATTAGCCTCAGTAAACATGATCGGCATTTGCCTCCAGCCCCTGCTGTCCCAATCAATAACTTCACACACACTCCCAGAAAACAAATGATATTACAACAACCTCTCTATGACCTTCCTGCCTCTGTAACTTAGTCCAATTTTCAAAAAAAGATATATATATACACACTATACACACACACATACATCTTTTTACATCTCATTTCTTGTAGTTTATCACATACAGTAGGGTGCACAGCACAATCAAAATCTGAGAACTATCATTTAGACATGGAAATAAATTAGAGCGTTTTAGAAATTTAATTTAATTTAATTTTCATTTAAATTAAATTTTACAACAAAGAAAAGTTATGAGATGTAAAATGAAGAGGACATACTCAAGATTCAACACTATTTTTTGATCACAGTCAAAATGTAAACAAATCTGTGACACTGACTATGATAAAGTCTTGGTACAAAAAGGTCATTTTTTAGTTTCCCACTGAAGCTCATGTTCAGGTGCCTTTAAGGAGTATTTGATCTACTGATCAGAGGCTTTTGCACAAACATTTTCATTCTTATATATATATATATATATATATATATATATATATATATATATATATATATATATATATATATATATAAGAAATATATTTATTTATATTCTTTAATATATATATATATTAAATATTTATATATTTTATATATTATATATATAAAATATCACTTACTATGTAGGTGCACTTTGTACTTCTACAATTACAGACTGTAGTCCATCTGTTTCTCTGATACTTTGTTAGCCACCTTTATCCCTGTTCTTCAGTGGTCAGGACCCCCATGGACCCCCAAGGTACTATTTAGGTAGTGGATCTTTCTCAGCACTGCACTAACACTGATGTGTTGGTGGTGTGTTAGTGTGTGTTGTGCTGGTACAAGTGGACCACCTCAGTTTTTAAACACCTCAGTGTCACTGCTGGACTGCGAATAGTCCACCAACCAAAAATATCCAGCCAACAGCGTCCTGTGGGCAGCGTACTGTGGGCTGTGTCCTTTGACCACTGATGAAGGACTAGAGGATGAACAACACAAACTCTGCAGCTGCAGATGAGCTATCGTCTCTGATTTCATATCTACAAGGTGGACTGACAAGGTAGGAGTGTCTAACAGAGTGGACAGTGAGTGAACACAGCATTTAAAATCTCCAGTAGCACTGATGTGTCTGATCCATTCTTACCAGCGCAACACACACTAACACACCACCACATCAGTGTTACTGCAATGCTGAGAATGATCCATCACCCAAATAGTACCTGCTCTGTAAGGGTCCATGGGAGTTCTGACCACTGCAGAACAAGGTAGAAGGGGGCTAACAAAGTATCAGAGAAACAGACGGACTACAGTCTACAAAGTGCACCTATACATTAAGTGGATCTGATAAAATGGACAGTGAGCGTAGAAACGAGGAGGTGATCATAATGTTAATCATGCCTAAGCAGTGTATAATAGAATAACAGGGTTTATTCAGATATTTACTTCTGATTTATGATTCATTTTGATTTGAATGGAATTGAACAGAGCTACAATAGCACCAAACAGCACTGAATATGGAGTCACTTCCATATTCACTTACAAATAAACTATCCTAACACTAAAACCCTCTGGGCCTGATATACTAAGCCTTTTGTGCCAGTTTAAAATGCAATTCTGTTGCATTCTGCCTTCATGTTATTTGAGCCTACATATGCCGTATATTGAATGAGCACATTTAAAAGA
The DNA here is from genome assembly GCF_015220715.1 of Pygocentrus nattereri. Classification (NCBI taxonomy): domain Eukaryota; kingdom Metazoa; phylum Chordata; class Actinopteri; order Characiformes; family Serrasalmidae; genus Pygocentrus; species Pygocentrus nattereri. The sequence goes on along the minus strand of NC_051211.1, from coordinate 32,531,281 downwards.
AAAAAAAGTGCTTCTCTCCCTCATGCATATGCACCTGAGAGAGACTGGGATATTAATAAGAGGGCCATGCTAAATGTGGTAAGACTGTACAAAAAATCGCTGGAGATACTGCAGCTGTCACATTCTGCTCGATCAGCTCAAAGTGGGCGTTTTTGCGCTGATTTTTTTCCGCCTTTAAAACCAGGTGTACATTTGTGCGAGGCTCTCAAAAGACAGAGGCACAAGACGTTCAAACATGCTCAAGGAATATTTATCAACTTGATAACTAACATTACTGAAACCCTCAGGATCAGGTGCTCATTTCACTAAAGCAATTAGCCAAGATTTCCTCTCCCAGGTCGCAAAATGTGACACTTATTTAGAACAGCAGGAAGAACAGCAGCTTGTGACTTGCAGTGCTCCACACACAACGTAAGATGTTATAATATAATATTTATATATAAATATTATATTATATAATATAACCTGATATAATATTTAAATGTGGCAAAGTTTGTGAAACACTGTATTTGTGCCAGGGTGCAAGGCCATGTTTCAGAAACTCTTCCAAAGTAGAATCACATCACTGTAGCATGTTTTGAGTGAACGTTGGGGTTCTCTTGCTCTTTAATTGCTGTGCCTGTCAAGTCCTTGTCTCATGAGCACACGGTTAGAGCAAGCAGCTGTGTGCAGTCTGAGTAAAAAGCTAGTCTTACTAAATTGAACGCTAAATTCAGGCACATAGCAGGTCGCATCAAGGCACAATCTGCGCTGCTACTGACCCACTTTGTGTAAATTGTTACCAGCTACCCAGGAGTCTGTCTTCCTTAGAAGTTCCTCAGTCTTCCTAAAGCCCTAAGTGGACGGATTTCACGTGACGAGGCAGGGTAATGTAATTTTACCACAGGACGTCTGAAATGATTCCAACAAATTTGTACAAGATAAGAAATCTCAGTATAATTGACAGAATTATGAGTGGCTGCTCAATTTGCATACCTTCTTCACTCCTGAAAAGAGTAGAAAACATGTCAAAATGTTACTTTAGGTATAATTTGAGTTTACCCTTACCACCTCTTACGTGTTTACGTGAATGGACTGTGTTATTAGAATTATCTTTCAGCTTGGGAATTCACAGCTAACAATTAACATTGTACATGCTGAAACATGTCGATTTACACAGGATTAATATAACGTGTTTATCACTACAGCTGGCGCTAGGTAAAAACTGCTGGAATCTTAACTGATGTGGGAGCACAGTCTGTAAAATTTGACTGTTATGGCACATTCGGACAGGACTAAAATATTTGAGAAATGCCAGAAAATACATTACCTCATCTCCTCATGGAAGACTAATACTGTCAGAATAGGGCTTTAGCCAGCAAACTTTAAGCTTAGTCCAGTCTAACCCCAGATTTTCTGTCTTGATGGTGCATCACTTGTATGAAGCTGCATCATCAACTCAACTGTTGCACATGTAACCTGCTCCAGGGCAGTTTTTCAGGCCTTAAACAGCTTTTGAACCAATGTGATGGTGATGGACCCCTCTCGTCCTTTTTGAGTCACTTTTTTCCCTTCACAATGTCACATGAAAACATAACACCTTTTGGGAGACTTATCCCATTCCATAGATATCAGGAATATGCAGCAGTTATTACTCCAGTAAGTCCTAACACAGAGGCAGTGGAGACCACGCTGCTTTTTACTGCTATAATTGCTTCATGTTCTACACAGCTACATTGATTTCTTTTCCTTTGTTGAATAATAAGCCATTCAACTCATCATACCAAGCTCAGCTAGATGATTGCCATAAACTGCTTTCATTAGCACAAGGATAAATCACAGCCTGAGATTCTAAACCTGGATTAACATACAAAATTGTAAAAAAAAAGTGTATATATATATATATATATATATATATATATATATATATATAAATATAAATATATAACTAAATAACAGCAGAGACAAGCTTATTTCTGGGTAAATTCTGTTTTTAACTCATTTCACTCACACTCAACATGTGCAAGCCCACTCACACACAGATTCAAGCAGTTATACAGTCACACACACATGCATACCGAGATGAAGAAAGGCCATCTGTCTGACTGAGGGAGTGCAGAGGGCATTTAAAAAACACGTTTCGAAAACCACACACAACTCACTAAACACCGCCATTAATCATTGTATCAATAGATGTGGCCTCAGAGAGAGACTGGCCGCTGGAACATAATTTGAATGTACAAAAAGGAAAATAATTCCACAAATAAACCCACAAAGTGCCATTTGGATGCATGAGACTGGTCGCAGGCTCTAATTTGTATTCAGACTCAAGACGCTCCTGTGTAATTTAGGGCTAAGATCATTGCACGAATACATTTTGCTTCTTTTTTCAGTTGTATTTGTTTAAATGTCAGCCAAGTGAGGATCATCACCGTAGGAAACATCTGAGTTAGAACACATGTGTCATGATTGGCTCCTCCCAGTCCTGTCCATGTGCGTTTGTTTTGGTTTAGTCCAGTCCCTTGTTTTGTAACTCCGCCCCTGATTGTTTTCCACCTGTCCCTCGTTTTCCCTTTGTTATTTAAGCCCTGTGTTCGACCATTGGGACGAAATTCCGGCTGTTTCCACGCAGCCCGAGTTACCCGCGTCCCAGCGCCGCCCTACCCCGCGGCGCTCGCGATCCTGTGGCCGCACCCCGCGGCACTCACGATCCCATGGCCGCACACATGGGCACTCCCCATCCCGTGGCCGTGCCTCCAGACCTGCCGCCAGTCGCCGCGCCTCCGGGACCCACTGCCAGCCTCCAAGGGCGTCGGAGCGGCCCAGCCTTTCACAAACGAGAGCAGTCTTGGACAACAGGAGACTTTCCATATGATGCGTAGGTTGTTGTTTCCTGTGAAAGAGACAAAAATTTCATCTCTCTCCAGCCCGCCTGTCCCTGTGGACATCATAGCAGGCCTGCTAGCCCATGTGGATGTTACAACCCCTTTGTTCCCGTCCTTCCTGCCCTTGCCTGTGTCTGTTCCCCGTGGGTCTCCTGTCCCTCCCGTATCTGTTGTTCTTCGTGGTTCTTCTGTGTCTGCTGTTCCCCATGGTCCTTCTGTTCCTCCTTTCGGGTCTCCCGTTTCTGTTTCTTTGTTTCTGCCCTGTTTGATCCCTGGTTTTGCCCTGTTCCCTACTGTTGTGTCTGTGTGCCTGTTCCTGTTTCTGTCTTGGTTCCTGTTCCCCTGTCTTTTGCGTGGTCTGTCTTGCATTCTTGTTTACCTTGTCCTGTTTCTCCTGTCGTCCCTCATTCGGCGTCGTTTTGTGTTGTGCCTCTTCGTCCTCCCTCCGTGTTTTGTCCTCGTTCTGTTTGTGTTTTGTCTGTTCCTGTGTCGGTGTCTCCCGTTTCTGTGCCTTTCGTTTTGTTCCCGTGTTCCCGCTCCTGTGCCCACTTCTGCCTCTGTGCCCGCCTCTGCCTCTGCTTCTGTGCCCGCTTCTGCCTCTGCTCATGGGTCTGTGCCGTGGTTTCTGTTCTGCGTTCATCTGCTCTGGCTTCTGTATCTGTGCCTGTCCCGTGTCCTGTCCCGGCTCCTGTCCTTGTCTAGTTCGGTTCTGTCCTTGTTTTTGGTCCCTTGTGTCTGTTTTTTTTGTTCTGTTTTTGGTTGGCGCGCCTTGATGTGCGTGCCTTTGGGGGGGGCGGGTTACTGTCATGATTGGCCCCTCCCAGTCCTGTCCATGTGCGTTTGTTTTGGTTTAGTCCAGCCCCTTGTTTTGTAACTCTGCCCCTGATTGTTTTCCACCTGCCCCTCGTTTACCCTTTGTTATTTAAGCCCTGTGTTTGCCCTTAGTCTTCGCTCGTCTTTGTATCGTTCTTTGTCAGATGTATCGGTCGTTGTTTGATGTGTTGGTCTTTGTTGGAACTGTTCTGTACATATTGGCTCTTTGACCCTGGACTGTTACAACCCTGATTTTGGATTTGCCCCCAATAAGTCGCTTAACTCCGCACATGTGTCCGCTACCTCGCTCCTTGTTACAACGTGGAAATTCTCCTGATACGGCAAAATATAGTAATATAACTGAAATAATGCCCTTTGTAGGTTTTCCCATCAAGGAATAGTTCATCTAAATACAAAATTTACACAGCTTTCCTACTTACACCAAATATAATATGGCGCATCATCACACACTCACCTCAATTCTCAAATAGACTTGCTTACGCAGTTTCTGACACTGTCTGACAAACTGTAATATATAAACATAAACTAAAGTATGTCACAGGGCTAAAAGCAGTAGTAACATCCTTAAACCCTGAATTATGTGGGTACTTCTGCTTATTTTTGTATATAACACTGTCATACAGAAATGATGATTCCATTACTTGTTATCTCTAGTGCAAAATTAAAGAAACAAACTTCAGACAACAAATATATTTTGGCTGGCTGACTATATTTGGGTGAAGGAGAAAAGTTAGCTAATCACTATCAATTTTATCTTTAGTTATTTGATTAATGCTGTTCTTCTCACAATTGCCTTACATAAAATGATTAACATAAAGTGCATTTTTCAGAATAAAGCACTGCGTGGGGGAGGTTAATGCTCATGTTCGTTATGAACATTAAAAATAAAAGCGTTTTTAAAAGCTTAAACAGCAGAATGTGGTGGAATTAACGCAGTGAAGCTCTAATGGATCCAGAAGGTGGTCAAGTTCATACATATGGCACACATACAAAGCCTGGTATGATGCTTCAGGCAAGTGCTGCCATTTCATCACTCCTTCACAGCTTATATTTGAAGATATTCCCTTGCTGTCTATTTCAGTAAAAATTCCTACCGTGTACTTTCACTCACTGGCCACTTTATTAGAATCACTTACCTTGTACTTCCACTCATTGGACACTTCATTAGAAACACCTACCCTGTACCTCCATTCACTGGCCACTTTGTTAGAAACCCCTACTTTGTACTTCCACTCACTGGCCACTTTATTAGAAGCCCTGATATCACTGGATTGGTATCCTCAAGGTACAGTAGCTTTAGTTAGGGAACATAATTGTACCATGAGGTACAATTATGTGCCTTTTCCCTGTGAAAAAAAAAAAAAAACTTATTTAATGTATTTAACTGGACCTTAAAACCTGTGATTGCACCAAATTTATGAGCTCACCAGGGTTGGGCAGAATACGTAGTCATGGCTGAATATGAAATACACTGTCCTAAATGCATCTGGTAATGTATTCTATCACAATACATAACAAAAGGAACATATTTAGAATATAAATTGATAATGAGAAAAAAACTGCTGTAATTTTTATTTAATCCACACCGTTCCTCCTTGTTACTGATGCAACTTTTCTTCATGCAATTCTTCTATTAATATATTTCATGAAAAAAAATCACTCATTTAAATGAAGTTACAAAATTCTCAACACTATTTTGTCTGTGATCTCCTGCATCAATCCACGGCTGCTCCTACAGCCCCACTGCTGTCTCATGAACTAGATTACTATATCCCAATAACAAAATCAAAGCAAGTTTGACAATAAAGTGGGTAGCTATGCAATGTTGTATGCTACGAAAAGCACGTGCAAGTCCAGTACAACGCTAAGCTGAAGACAGACACTACTGAGAAGACTGTTCAGTTCCGTCATCCCTCAAAAGAGTTTAGTATTGACATTAATAACTGACTCATCACATTGATTTATCAGTCTACTCAGGCTTTAGCAGGAACATTTTGTTTGTAAAGTTTAGTCTGGTTCATTTTTGTAAAGAAGCTGTGTAATTCACATAATTTGAAATTAGTTAATAAACAAGCTTTAATGCTGTTTCTTTACAAGATGGTACACATTTTTTTAACTTAGTGGATAAGCATTCTAATAGTATTCTCTTAAAAATTAAAAGGAAACTGTATTCTGAATACGGCCGTTACAAAATGTAACTTGGACTGAATAAAGATACTTAATTTCTGTATTCTAAATATGTTTTGCCAATACATGTATTCTGATACATACCAACCCTGCTTGCTCATAAAGTGGCCGTAGACTCAATTTCACAAAATTTCACCTGAGTGAACCAAAACTCTGACAAACCAAAAGACATTGACTGTGCCATCCATCAATAATGGGCTCCAGTGCTGATGAGTCAGGTTGGCTTCTCTATGCACATGTGCATATTTCCCGAACTGGAGGACCACCCTGCTGCAACTGATTCAACTCATTAGGCAGCCATTAAGCTCTTTATGAGTGGACACAGGTGCAGCAAAATCAGCATGAAACATAAACATAAACAGAAAATGGCCAGAATGAGGGCCAATTGGAATGTTAATGCCAGCTATATACAATATATATGTGTATCAGGCATAACATTATGACCACCTCCTTGTTTCTACACTCATTGTCCATTTTATCAGCTCCACTTACTGTACAGGTGTACTGTGTAGTTCTACAGTTACAGACTGTAGTCCATCTGTTTCTCTGATACTTTGTTAGCACTCTTTCACCCTGTTCATCAGTGGTCAGGAGCCTCATGGACCCTCAGAGTGGGTGGTGGATCATTCTCAGCACTGCAGTAGCACTGATGTGGTGGTGATGTGTTAGTGTGTGTTGCGCTGGTCCGAGTGGATGAGACACAGCAGTGCCGCTGGTGTTTTTAAACACCTCTGGATCTATTTATGAGATAATTAATTTAATTAAAAAGTAATGAATTTAATCTAATTAATTAATTTAAAATGGGATTCCAAACAATCGTGCAAGACCTGGCAGACCCCCAAATCTGTCACGATCACTGAACAGCCCTTAAAGCTTTCATCGCTGAGAGAGTGAAAAAAGTCAGCTCCACTCTTGCTTCAGAACTGGAAAAAATCCACAGGCGTTACTGTCCATCCTTCCACAGGATGAGAACTCTAGAAGTGCTATGGGGTTGAAAGGATGTGTAGCTGTCAAGAAGCCGTTACAGTGAAAATGAAATAGATAACAAGGAAGAAAATTTGCAATTTAAACAAAGAAGCTGCTGGTGGAACTGTCCACTCCAGAGTCCAGACCTCAACATCACTGAATGTGTTTGGGCTTAGATTTATTGGATGGTGAGAAGCAGAAAATATAACCAGCCTCTTAGACCGAACTTCAGATGTGTGGAAAAATATGCCTACAGACGTCTTTGAAGAACGGAAGGTAAGTCTTCTAAAAAGAATGGAATAAAGGCATCCAGCACAGCTCCAAAGACTGCAGAATCTAAATCAAGGTGGATTGAAGCTGTTCTGGTGGTGCAACGCCGTGTTTTTTCATCTCTGCCTTTTCCTTTTTCTCTCCTGTTTGAACCTTGTACCTCTTGTCTTTCTGTTTTTCCATTCATCTCAGTTGAGTGACCATGGTGATATGATCAGAATGACCACAGGAGCTCTGTGCATGTGTGTTTCTCCACTCAGTGACAGTCATATTCCTACTGGAATTGGTATTTCACACCTATCCAGGTCTAAACCTCCATAGCTTTATCTTTCCCTCTCTCTCTATGTGTGTGTGTGTGTGTGTGTGTGTGCATGTAACACTGCAAGTAGGGCACAGAATCCACAGGGAAGGAGGAGAGGAGAGGAAAGGAGAGGAGAAGAGAAGAGGAAATGACATGACTGTTACTTGCCCATAATCTCAAAAGCTTTACAGTTGAAGTGCATGAATCACTCAGAGTGTCTGTCATTCACGCAGCATCACTACAGTACAGTGCAGCATGGCCACATTAAGCATGCACAACTCTCTCAAAGCAGGGGTGGGTTGTTCTTCAAGTACTACTGTTGCAGGATCATTTCTTGCTATAAGCGGTATAAGCAATTACACAGGAGCTGCAAGGGACCTAACAAGTAAGTGGAAGCAGATAAATACTTTTTATAGATATAATCTTGTGTCATTTTTCATATGTTATTTGCAGAATGTTGCTTCCAAAAATCAATTTTCGTCCAAAAAGAAATTTCAGAGTAAGATACAGCTGTGTGGAAGACAGACGAATGATGAATTGGATACCTTGTCGCAAAAATGTATCTATTATTTCTCTGCTTTTAAGCACTGACTGCAGCTGCTGCCCCCATTCTACAAAAAAGCCTAGACATTAAAAGACTAGGACACACTAAGATAAACAAACCAAGGGCCAGATAAAACACCTAATTTAATTTAATTTCATTGTCAAAATGCCTACTAAGGACAAGTTATTAATTGTTCAGCATCAGGAATAATCAGGAAACATTCATGTAGCAGGAAGCTATATAGCCTCAGCAACAAAATATACAGAATACAGAATAGAGATTTCACAATCTGATTAGATCACACTTTGCCCTTAATACAGCTTCCCATCTTCTCAGGAGACTTGCTTTTAATGTTTCAAAGAAAACTGTGGGCTCTATTTGTCTATTTCTTTTCTCAGTAACAGCTTCTCGATAGCTACACATCATTTCAGACTCTTAATGTTGAATTCTTCTGATTCTGATTTACTCCTACATACTTAAAAATGGTTCTTTAATTGTGCTTCAGAGCTCGGATTGGTCGGTCTGATTTTTTGTGTATCTGTACAACATGGAAAACCAAGCTGGCTTTGATTAAACATTTTTTGTAGCATCAGTCTGTCAGTTTTAACACTGTCAGCAAAGACAGTGTTAATATGTGTGTGTTTGGTTTCAGAAGCTGGTGTGTTTATTACGTCTGAAAAAAAAATCTGAATCAGGCTTTTACTGACTTACTGTGTTTGTGTGTGTGTGTGTGTGCAAAATAATGCCAGTTCAGTTCCAACTGGACAGGTCATCTGCAGTGTTCTGTCTGTTCATTAATCATGGGGCTTTTTCAACCCCCATCAGTGTAGAACTGCCTGGAACCGTGGCCGCACACACACACACACACACACACACACACACACACACACACACACACACACACACACACACAGACAGGCACACTGCGACCTTGGCACTAGAGTGGACACTGGCAGAGAATCAGAGAGACTGTCCAGCTGGGTACTCTGTTTGACTGAAACTTAAGTCAAACTGTGTGTGTGTGTGTGTGTGTGTGTGTGTGTGTATGTGTGTGTGTGTGTGTGTGTGTGTGTGTGTGCGTGCGCATGTGAGTGAGTCTGTCTTTGAAAAAAATGTATGAAGAAAAATATAACATTTTATCTTCTGAGACACCCTGTATATTGGTTATCTAAACAGTGCACTTCATTACTAACTAATTCGAATTAATTAATAATTGACACAAATCTCAGACGGTCACAATCGTCTCTCAACGTTCTTTACTTTGTCAAGTGAAGAAAAAACTTTAACAGAATTTCTCAAAGCAAGCATGCAGCGAGAATGACGCTGGCAGTAAATCAGTCTGCTATCACAGTTACAGGGGAAAATATCTTATCTGATTATATCACTGAGGCAATGGCAGAATAGCTACTAGAGTGCTTGCAGAAAGAGGCTAACAAGCTCACTGGCTAAACAAGTAGTAGCCTATGTTAGGAATGAGCACAGCTTCCTACAGAAGCAGTTGAGCAGAGTAATGGTGTAGCCTCGATGGAGAATTGGTGTAAACCAGTGATGGTACAATGGTATCCAACCACTGTGTAAACGGTGACAACAGCTGCGAAAACTTGGCGATGACCAAAGGAGCTTTGAAGGTCACTGTTATTTGTTTGACACAAGGATACACAAATGCATCGCCTTTGGGTTCATCCTGTATCATAAAGGTGCAAGACAAATTACATTGTGTAACATTTTCGTTCACATGGGGGGCTTTTGTTTGAGCAGTCAGGAACTTGGGGGCTCTGCAGGCCCCTCCGTAGTTACACCCATGGTGCATGTGTGTGTACCTGTAGCCATCTTGCTGTCCTGCGCAGCAGGCCCGTCTGGAATCACGCTTTTCACCTGCAGAAACTCATCTGGCTCATCTCCGCCGATGATAGTGAAGCCGAATCCCATAGTGCTTTTCTGCAGTGCCGTGGACAGAAAACTCCCCTTCAACTGGGTGGGGTCCCGTGTAAACAAGGGCTTTTCTATACACACACACACACACACACACACACACACACACACACACACACACAACCCCCCCCCAAAAAGAAACACATGATATAGTCAAACACTACAAAACATTAAACCTCATATAACCCATTATAAAGCAACAAAATCTTACAAGTTAGAGAACCAAGTACAAGGCCAAGAGCTGCCCTTACAGCCAAACAACAGCAGCAAGAACACAGACACACGCACACACTAAGAAAAATGATGCAATGAATTTCATTCATTCAAACGTGCATTTCCATAGAAATACAATATAAATCAACACTAATATTCTTTTTGGCAATACTTGTGTTGATATTCTGTATTTTATTCATACAGAAATGATGTACACATTTAAATCAAGTAAATTCAATGTATTACATTTGTCAGTGCAAGTACAGCTGGCTCAGCTGGCCCGGGGGTTATTTTTGCTCCAGTATGAGCTCCAACTGCCAAAATTGTGAAAAAGAGCCTGGCTTTTTATAGTTTTTATAGTTATTTTTATGTTCTCCAGGGACACTCATAACTGAAGCAAGAAAAGTCCACAGAGGAGCCAGAGAGCGTTCTTTCAGCTCCATCTGAGAGGAACCAAGCAGATAACCGCTGTGGAGAAGGCTATAATAACAGGTTCAGGATGGGGGTGGATGAGCATAGGCCAGCCAATGCACCATATCTCCATATGTAACGCATTTCCACAGCTTTCCCCCATTTTTCCCTTTGGGTCATTCCCCAGTTCCATTGAGCACATTGTCTTTCATGCTTACATTCAGGTACTGTAGCTGGTCCAGAAAAAGGGCGCACACAAGCGTATCATCTATGAAGGGATAATTCAGTCATTTTCTGCACAGTTTATTTTATGGCCCTTCCAGAGTGATTACAGTTAATTTTCATAGTTTGCAAAGTGCCATGTGTTATTGTGTTATTTTAGAGGGAGCAGAAATCTGCCTCCATTAAACTAGTACAAAACTTACAGCCAATTTGTGTTAAATATACTAGAAATATTTAAACAAATACGAAAACTTGATAATTGAAAACTATGCGCTCCAGATGTGTACACTGGCTCTGTAGGCCCCTCTTTAATTATGACACACTTCAAAACTTTTACAATCTTTTTTGAAATTGAAGAGTAAATGATTGTGCCAAAAATGACGGAAGATCCTTTTCAGCGCAGGCCTGAAAAGAAAATAAAGAGACAAACAAATGCGCAGAAATAAAGCCAATCACTGCTGCTCTAATTCAGGAACTAAAGGGCTTCTATAGAACAGGCTGAGCGTCACTGTAGCCAGGCTTCTGCAGCAGACACACATTCCTCCACTGCGCTAGGGGGCACTGGGCTGAGGACGTACCATGCAGTCCAAAGACTCCGGCCCGGTAAAGCGGGGCCTCAGACAGGTCGGTGAGGCTATGGGAGCGCTCGGGTGCGGGGCCCACGTAAGCCAGCCTAGCCCGAGGTAAAGTAGCAGAGGAAGCACCTTCCTCCACTGTTACAAAGGAAAAAATGCTCAGCTACTGTACAAGATGAAGAATCACTATTAGGGTTGTAATTCTCTGACATCACAGCTATTTAATTTGATTAAGATTATTTACACTATAAAAGAAGGTATTTTCACTGTGCAAGTAATGACAAAATTGACGATTAGTGTCCGCTTTCTGAAAAAAGGGATAAATGCATGTAAATAAACCACATGTACTGTATTTGAACACTGCTGCTGTAGGTTTACAGAAATAGAATGCAAATTTACTAAACAAATGGTCACACATTTGTGTTTATTTAAATGAAGTAATTTTACAGATTATCGTAATTTTTATGCTTGATAATGCTTTACTGAATATAGTAACAGCTGTTGAATGTTATGTGTTACAGTGATTCTGTGGTGATTAAAGCTGTAGTTACAAAGTGGGTCTTAAAAGCGTGACAAAAAATAATAGGACAAAATGCACCAGTGATCAATAAATGAATTAATACCTGATTAGTATAATCATAATGGCTGTTCATAGTATAATCATAGTATAATCATAGGCTGTTCTTGCCAAGCAGGTAAAAAATATCCCATGAACAACATGGTTTCTAATAACTTGCACATTAATACAGAATTCAACAAATGTGTGTTCATTGTGTTTTTTATAATGACTTTTGAATCAGCCTGTTCATAAAATCAATCTGTCTTACAATATTAATGCTAACTTTTTTATGCAAAATGTGGTCAATAATGGCAAAATATTGTCATGTGTGAGGCTGTAATGTTAAATGTTTTAGGGTGAAATAGGATCAATGTGCTTTTAAGAAGGCGCCGATGCCCCATTTTTCCTGCAACTGCTGAGAAAAAGGGCAACAGAGAGAATGAATGAAAAAATGTGTTGGAAAACTTCCTTTCGTTTCCTGCTTTATCCACCTCATGGCCGACCCCCATTCTACTTATTTTATATATTATAAGTTTAAAATGAAGCCACAAATAAATGCTGCTGTGTTTTGGAGCTCCACTGTGCTTCAGTGTGATTTTGCAGCAGTGAAAAAGCTCAGTAAAATGACTGGTTTTTACCTTAGAGCAGCTAGCCTGTCCTCAAGACTTTTAGAGTATAAAAAGTTCCCCTTATCTCCATCTACGGCCAGGAAACAGGATCAGAGAACAAGCTAATGTACATACCCATCAGCATACTGGCTCAGCTTTAAGTTTTTCCAGTTTTCAAGCTCTGGTAGAGCTGTTTAAAGTTATTTGAAACCTAGCAAATGCATTGTTATCTTGGTGCTAACATAACAGCCATTAGCATTATCATGGTAGAAAAAATAAAGGTGACTTATAATCTTCGGTTTATATATATATATATATATATATATATATATATATATATATATATATATATATATATATTTGACCCCATGCAGACCTGCTAATCATGAAGTTATCAGAGGGGAAGATCAGTTAAAATAGAATGTAATGGAACCAGAACAGCTTTAACAGCACACAGGTTTATCAACGACAACATCAGGAACATAGAGTTTACCAACATACCAATAATGATCAAGACTGGTACAAAATCCTGTTGTACCAATGCGGCACTACCAGCATTATCCACCCAGAAGTAAGCTCTTTGTTGGGGAGACGTAACTCTGATTTGTTCTATACGTACACTATAACCATACAAAATCTGTTGCTGAACAATTTATAGACTGCATTCATTACTGGTCAGTTTCCAACCAGACCACTGTTGACCAGATATCCTTTGGGTAGTGAATCATTCTCAGCTGGTGTGGTAGCAGACACAGCAGCGTTGTTGGGGCTTTTACACACATCAGTGTCACTGCTATGTTGAGAGGATCACTATTCAAAAATATCAAGCCAAGAGCAGCTCTGTGGTCAGAAACCATTGATGAAGGACTAGAGGATGACTAACACAAACTGGGCATCAACAAATAGGCTATATGTACACCAGCCAAGTGGAACTACAAGAGAGGTGTTTCTGATAAAGTGGCCGGTGAGTGTAGCTGAAGATTTGCACAAATGGTGCTGTCAACAAGAACCAAGCTCTAAGTCACTCAGAATAAGGGTTATAAAAGATGTGAATGACAAGTTTGGAGGTGTTACTATGGAGACAGACTCCACAATCACGAGGGAAATGTTACTAGGGATACATACGTCAAATCTAACTCAACAATTACATGCTGCGCTTCAGCTGGAACGTGTTATTGTATAATTGAATAATATCATATCACCTTAAGACAGTTATGTACAGGGAAATTATAGGAAGTAATAGTTTGCATGGTATGAGTGGAAGAGAGGGTAGAGCTGTGGAGAAGTGAGAGATATATGAAATACATACTCACTGTGCAAATACCACAGGAGACTGAAGGTCTGTTATTCTATGTGAATGTTTTTGTGTCTTAATTATAATAGATTCAGTTACAGGACCATTCTGCAACTTTGTATTGGCAATAACTAAATAAATAAACAAATAAATAATACCACACTTTACTGTTACAGTAGTAAATCGCTGCTGTCGGAACAAAACCTCATATCTCCAAAATAGTAACTTTACAGGAGAAGCAAAAAAAAAAAGAAAGAAAAAAAGACATACTTTACTTTTAATGCAAGTCAATGAAACCAGAATTCTTTCGGTATAATTTTGGGTTGTTTCTTTTGGTCCATTTATTGTGAAATTTACACACAATGTAAAGAACAACAGGTAGTTTCAAAATGACGTCAAAAACCGGTTTTTGATGTTCAAAGGTTTGTTCTGACAGAAATATTTATAAAACATATAAAAATAATAAGACAGTCATGTACAGACTCTGGTCAAATCACATTTTGCTGATTTTCAAAGTGAAAATAAGTTAACAAATCCTCTACAGAGAACATACTAAAATATGCTAATTTGAATTTCTATTTATTTTTGAGTTTAAAACATTGGATATAATTTAAACATTATATCTTAAATGTGAAATAGCTTTTGTACAGGCCACACCTTATGGTGCATGAGCCACATTTTATGTTGTAAAATGTAATCTGACCAGGGGCACATAAACTTTTGCATACACCTGTGTCTATGTAGTATGATTTGAATCTTCTGCTAAAAAGTGATATTGTTCATGTGATTGTCACCATAAATGTCACAAACTGACCCAAACAAGGGGCTGGAGTCTCCATGCATCAAACCGGTGTCCCTGATTGGTCCAACAGCTGAATAGGTTTGTTGTTGTGAGAGTCAGGTCAGGTGGTAAAGGGAACGCAGGTGATGTGCCTTACCTGTGACTAATGAAAAGGATCTTTGAATCATGGTGGGGGCTGGTTTTAGGAGGCATGCTGGACTTTCCTGTATGTGCCATTTTTTAAGTTAGCCAGCTAACTTTAAGCTTAGTTGGATTTAACCCTGGATTTTCTTTCTGTGTGGATTACTTTTGCAATGGCCACCTGTACTTAACAGTGCAGGTTAAATTCAAGATTTTACATCATAAATAACGTTTGGACCAATTTAAGCAAACTTCTGACTAGTCAGGGACTTACAGATGAGCATTACTGCCTTGATTTATTTTTTTCTTCGTGAAGTTTGTGATGTCAATCAAAGGAAGAATCTCACTTTATTTCAGAAGAGGAAGCAAACTGTACCATGCAAATGTTAAGAATATCAAGCAATTATTACTACAATGAGCACTGACACACAACAGTGCAGCTTTTTAATGTTATAACTTCTTTACTTCCTACATATTTACATATATTTCTTTTACTTTCTCTGAGAAAAGCAGCTGTATTGAGTTTATTATTATTATTATTATTATTATTTATATAATAATAATAATAATAATGACAAGAAGAAGAAGAACAACAACAACAAGAAAGAGAACAAGAAGAAGAACAAGAGCAATTATTGTTGCTGTTTTTGTTCTTCTTCTTCTTGTCATTATTATTATTATTATTATCATTAGTAGTAGTAGTAGTAGTAATAATATTAGTATAATAAAGCTCTGTGTTGTGGTGTATTGTAATGGAGGGTATATGTATACATGAATAAAGGTAATGTACCTCTGTATACAGCGGGCAGGGGCAAAGAGGACAGGCCTTGGCCTTGCATCTGGTGATGTTGTAGTCTCCGTTTAGCCTCCAGAACTGGGTTTTCAAACTGTGTCCGTCTGTTTATGTGACTGAGAGAGAGAGAGAGAGAGAGAGAGAGAGAGAGTAGTTCTGATGATCTCTGCCAAATAAATCCACCATAGGGCTCCTCTAGGCAGTGGATTCAGGCATGAAATGTATTCTGTGTATTTCTGTATTTTAGCAGCGAATGACTTCATCTACGCTGCTGCATTCATTAAAGCTTTTAAAACAACCAAAAATATATATTTTCCCTAAAAAACTCAAGCACTAATGAGCACTAACACCAGCACTAATGAATAGTTAATGAAAAATTGATCTCAGACAATCAGTCACTGACCTTTCTTAACCACCAATTAATGACCTTACATTTTTGCATAAGTGCTGATTAATGATGCCAAACTGAGCCTTCAGGCTAGAACATTTAGACGGAAACGCATCTCCAAGAATGCAATATGACCACATGGATTTATAAGCATATCTGAACCCAATGGTTTGTATACATCAGCCCAGGAAAAACAGGTGTCTTTAAACACTGGTGTTGGAGGAGACTTCTGAGAGTTCCTTGGAAGCCTCACCTCTCACTCAGAGCTGGGATAACCAACCTGAACTTCTCTTATGTTGGACATATTGTGAGAATAAACAATTCACTCTAAAAGACCATTATACTTGAACGATTTGAAGGAAAAGGAGAAAGAGGACCACCAGCAACAGTTGTTATAACAAAATATGGATATAGCTCGAGGAATCAAGAACCAGCAATTCAGAAGCCTGAAGGCCCGAACAGAAGACCTGATACTCTGGAGGAACACTATCCTTACGTCACATATAATGATGACAGATGCCCTTTTTGGTGCAGTAACTGTCTCTACTCTTCTGAGAAGGGTTTACACTAGATGTTGGAACACTGTGGCGAGGATTTGATTAGTGAGGTGAAGTAATGATGTTGGATGATTAGCTCCATATCACAAATGCCACTTCAACTCAATGCTGAGGGGTTTATTAAACTCCTCTAACCAATGCATGGCAGAGACACTTTTTAATCCCACAAACGGGGAAATTCCACCTCCACATTTAACCAGTCCATGAAGTGAAACACCTCATACACACTAGTGAGCACACACACTAGGGGGCAGTGAGCACACAGCCTATCCATGGCACCCAGGGGGGTTAGGTGTCTTGCTCAAGGACACCTCAGTCATGGACTGTCGGGGCTGTGTATTGAACCGGCGACCTTCCGGTCACAGGGCCAGTTCCCTAACCTCCAGCCCACGACTGCCCCACATGGCAAACTTCGGCACATGTGCAGCTGCTCCAGAGGGCCCCCTTCTATTGGTCATTGTTTTAATATGGAGAAAATACAAATATTGTATATTAACAGAATTGTTACTATTTTTAATGCTTTTGAGGTCAGGTTTTGATTTGATTTCAGATAGTTTATTGTTAAAAATATCTGCAGAGCTCTACATAGTATTAAAGTATTAAGTATTTTTTTGTTGCTATATAGAACCCTTTTCAAAAAAGGTTCTATATAGAACCATCTACAACACATCAATCTGAAGAACGCTTTCATGATGCAAAAAACCCTTTAATCATGCAAAGGTTCTTAAGAATGTTCATAGTTCTATATAGAACCATTATCTTGACTAAAGAACTCTTAAAGAACCATGGATTTTAACGGTGTATTAGTGTGGGTGTGTTCATAGCATAATCCCCGGCCCACCCCTCGCACCCAAGTGCCTAGATTTGATCACTGAGAGTTTTTTCCACAAAATGTGGTAAATGACAGATTTTCAGAAGACAAGGGGCATAACGGCAATATAACTCATCCAGCAACCTAGCAACAGTTGTCCTAGCAACAGTTGTCCAAACTAGCAGCAGTTGCTATGAACGCAATTGCAGGTGGCGCATGGATGTGATAATTCTAGGGTTGTCAAAGTTAACATCTTAATGATGCATTAATGTGATAAATTATTAGCACCACTCTTTTTGTTTGATGCCATTAATGCATTTTCCTAGTTTGAGCCTTCAAAAGTGTCTGTATGTTGACTGTATGTATGACATATATGAAGTCGTATGCAAAAGCTTGGGTGCTCCTGGGCAAACTGCATGCTATTTGATGTATCGGAAAATAAGTTAACACATGCTTAATTATTAACGTAATGCTTAATTATTGTTTATTTGCTGAATTGAACATACCGGGGAAAAACGGAATATGAAATGTGGCATATACAAACGTTTTGGCCCATTTAATATGTTGTTTATATTTTTCTAATATGATAAACTCATCAAATACATATAAATTACACTACAAAAATAACAGAAAAATGCCATATTTGTACTTATTTATACTTTTTTCACTGAAGAAAATCAACAAAAGCTGTAATTTGTAGGGGGCAGTTCAAATCGTTGCATGTGACACTGGACTAGTGATAAAAAACAGGAAAGTGTGTTCAATCTATGGAAGTCATATGATTTTGACGCTCAGGTTGATGTAATCCTGCATTCCCAAAATGAATATTGAAAGAAATAAATACATTCATATGAATCTTATTCTGTCCACTCAAAGTTCTAACAAAATTACTGCTTTTTAAATGGAAACTCTCTTTAGGGTCAAACAAAACACGATTAACTAGACAAAATTCTGTGATTAATCACGATCAATTATTTGAATCTTTTGACAGTCAGAGTTTTGTCTGAGTGTAGATTTGTGAGCAGGATCTGATTCTCCTCCAGTTTATTGTGAAATCACTCAGAAAAGCAGAAGCTAGATTTGACGTCCCACTCTGCTGGGCTTTATTAATATGGGCCAGAAGCCTGATTAAAATGGAAGCAGAGCAGGCATGTTTGGCAGAAGCTGTCGCTGTGCTCTCAGTTTGGGAGCAGTTTGGGTTTTTTATGTCCTGATGACAGACTGAAGATAAATTTGGGGAAAGGATATTGGGAATGGATCAAAAGTGGATGGGTACACAGTAACCAGCAGGGAAGCCCAAGCTAGGCTCAGATCTCCGAACTGCCACCAATACACACACATGCACAGAATGTTTTTATACAACATTTTACAGGGTTTTATATGTGTACCTATAAGTAATCATAATATAGTCCATATAATTATACACACACATTATATATATATATATAAGTATTCAGTCACCCATCAAAATAATTGAATTCAGGTGCTCTCCATCACTTCCATGGACACAGGTGTATAAAGCCAAGCACCTAGGCATGCAGACTGCTTCTACAAACAATAGTGAAAGAATGGGTTGCTCAGTGAATTCCAGTGTGGTACTGTGATAAGAAACCACCTCTGCAACAAGTCCAGTTGCAAAATTTCCTCACTACTAAATATTCCACAGTCAACTGTCAGTTTGAGAAGGAAGATGACCGAATATGTATGTGTGTGTGTGTATATATATATATATATATATATATATATATATATATATATATGAAATTTACACACAGTATAAAGGTCAACATGCATTTTGAGACCGTCAAAAAATGAAAATCAACAAAAATGGACATACAAGGTTTTGTTCCCGACACACACACACACACACACACACACACACACACACACGTATATATATATATATATATATATATATATACATATATATATATATATATATATACACACACACGTGTGTGTGTGTGTGTGGTGGGATGTGTACCTACCGATATGCAATAACAAAATATCCTCTACATATACATCAAACACCAACTGCACTTGTATGTCCCATTTGTATTATTTATATGTGAGTTTTTTTTATTATTATAGAAATAATAATAATTAAGTGTGAATCAATCCCAATAGCCCAATATCAGCAGATGCCAAGAGATATAAATGTATAAAATGTAGGAATTGGGACTCCTTCTACCTGGATTAGTTTCAAAGAGAAATATAACATTCATTCTTGTAGTTTCAGTTTAATGAATAAATGCAGTATTTCAGATGCCTAGTGTCCCCTAAAGGCTCTGCTCTTTTGGAGTACTACACATATGGTTTGAAATACTGGCCAAATCAAAAATCTGTCTGATGTAGACAGTGTTTTTAAAGCAAATGTATGCCAATACCTATAAGATTCTAATATTATTGTGTATTCGTAACGAGAGATTTTTCCCATAAGAGTTATATGTATGCTCTTTCTCTCTGTCTTTCTTTCTCCAGCACCTAATAAACAGCTTTATGCATTACGTGCTGATTACATGTGTCCAGTGTTATGGTTGTACAGAGTTGTACAGTGAATTACAGTGATTTGAGAGCAGCTTTCTCAGCCTCCCACTCATCATCTCAGCACAACGTGAGATCCAGGAGAGCAGGGAGGCATTACAAAAAAGCCACCATTTATTTCACTCTGACTCAAGCTTGTTAAACCCTGTGCACAGTGACCCATTAAAACATTATCCTAAAAATGCCATCGTTCCCTATAAAACACCAAGATACTTCAACAAACACAGTCAGTAATTTCCTACCACACACCACCATTTTCCACCAAACACCATCATTCTCCAAATAAACTCAATCGTTCTCCACTAAACACCATCATAAAAACATTCCCCAATAAATCTCATGATTTTACAAATAAAAGCATTCTCCAACATCAACCACCACCATTCTCCATCAAACACCATCACTCTCCACCAAATACTAACATTTTCGACCAAACACCATCATTCTCCACCAATCTCCATTCTCCATTGTACACCATCAATATCCACAAAACACTATAATTCCCTAATAAACATCATCATTCTCCGATAAATGACAACATTCTCCACTAAACACCAAAATTTCCCAACAAAAATAATCATTCCCCATCATAATTCTCCAACAAACACCATCATTTTCCAAATAAAATCCAGAATTCTTCAATAAACCCCATCATTCTCCATCAAACACTATCCAGATCCACTGAACACCATCAAAATCCACCCAACACTATCATTCTCAAAAATAAACATCGTCATTCTCCAACAAATGTTGATGTTCCCCAACAAACACCATCCCTCTCCACTAAACACCAACATTTTCTACTAAACACCATAATTCTCCAAATAAACTGCATAATTCTCCAATAAACCTCATCATTCTCCATCGAACACCATCCATACCCATTGAACATCACCCCATTCACCAAACACTATAATTCCTGAATAAACATCATCATCGTCTCCAACAAATACCAACATCGTCCAACAAATACCAACATTCCCCAACAAATACAAACATTCTCCAACAAAAAGCATGATTCCCAACATCATAACTCTCCAAGAAACACTGTCTTCACCATCAAATACCAACATTTTCCATTAAACCTCATCATCCTCCAAATAACCTCCAAAATTCTCCAATAAACCCCATCATTCTCCATCGCACACCATCCATATCCATTGAACACCGTCAAAATCCACAAAACACTATCATTCCCAAATAATCATTATAATTCTCCAACAAACACCATAATTTCCCAACAAAAAGCATCATTCCCCAACGTCATAATTCTCTATCAAACACAATGTCCAATGAACTAACAAGCACCACATACTCATTCCCAATCAAATACCATTATTTGCCAAATACTATCATTCTCCACATAACAGCACCACTGCCATTCTCTATCGAACACCACAAGTGGAGCCTAACATTCTAGAGATTCCCATAATGCAGGTATGGCACACCAACCACTTGTTTGGGTTTGACACTGTTTGTTGAGTATGCTGGGTTGTGTGTTGGGTTTTATGACAAACCTCAGCCAAAGGTCAAAAGGTGTGAGCACTTAATGCACTCCTCTGCAACTATGGCTTGAGAGGGCTTGAAGTGGCACAAAAAAGCCACTCTTCCATGGCAAGACATGTGAAGTTATTTTGTGATTGTAGGCACTCTCAAAAATATTTCCTAAAGAGTTCTTGGCTTGGATTTGGATTTGGAGCATATACATGATTTGGAAGTTCTCTGATGAAGCATCTATTGAAAGGCTCTTGAGGGAGCTGTTCTTCTATAGCACTGCTCCAGATAACCCCTTTTAGCAGCTTCTTTTTTAAGAGAGGCATGGGCAATCCAGGTGGAGATGAGAAATTGTTTGAGGTAGTGGAAAAAGAAAAAGAGACTGTGTATATGTATGTGAAAGTAGCTGCATAGCATAGCACTAAAGCTGCAATGCTGGCTCCTGGCCACTGCTCCTCTCTGTCCTGGGATAGGAAAGTCGCAAGCCAAGCTATAAATAGTCCCACCTCACTCTGAACTGCTCATTAAGCAAGAAAAAGAATGGCACTCACACACAAACACCCATATACACACTGTGGCACACACAAACGTGCTCTGGGCTGAATAGGATGGCCAAGGCGAGCAGTTGCTACCATAGTGCAGCCCAAGTGAAGTAATGAAGTCAATTAATAAGAATGGCAAGAAAAAAACATTTGAAAATCTAAAGTGCCACTGCATTAAGTATTTAACAGTAAAGGGGCTAGACTTACTCAACATAGTAGCTGCCGTAAACAGGGTCATCGATTTTCTCCCAGCCATAGGGAAGCTCTGAAAAACACACAGCATAACAAAACATACATTATTCATCACATAGTGGAAAAAATACATTGGAGAACGGGTCCATAGCCATTCATTATGTCACTGAGTGACATAAATGGACACATATCACTGTACCGCAGAGATTGGATTGTGTTATTCAGCCTTTGGCATGTTATCAACAAAAGAAAGATGGAAAGAAAGAAAGAAGAAAAAACAAACTAATGGAATGATCTTAAGGGTAATTCTTTAAAATGTGATAAAGTATGCTTCATATTTAATAAAGCGATGATGGTGTAAGTGCCTATTCACTTTTCCAAGATGTTGACTTCAAAAATGCTCCTGTTACCAATTCTACTTTCTCATTATTCATATTTTGAATTTGTGTCATTATTATTATAGGCCCAATAAAAAATCAATGATTTACATGCAGATTGTCACTTAAAAGTAGTAACCGTGTTTAGTAGATCAGTATCCGAAATGAATCAGCATGCCAGTTTTTTTCATCAATCAGATTCTGAAGAAATCATATAGTTGTCATCTTTGATAGTTCACCTTAATGCTCTTAACCATAAATATAATCTATATAAGCCAGTTTAAACAGTGCTAAAAGTGAGAGTCACAAGAAGATCTATCCACTTTATAATAATAATAATAATAATAAAGTTATATTTACACTCACCAGCCACTTTATTAGGTACTATTAAAAGGTTGGACCCCCTTTTGCCTTCACAACTGTCTTAATTCTTCATGGCAGACTTTCAACAAGGTGTTGGAAACGTTCCTCAGAGATTTTGGTGGTTATTTGAGTTCCTGTTGTCTTTCTATCATCTTGAACCAGTCTGTCCATTCTCCTCTGACCTCTCACATCAACAAGGCATTTTCGTCCACACAACTGACCGCTCACTGGATATTTTCTCTTTTTCGGACCGTTCCGAAATGGTTCGGACCGAGATGGTTGTGTGTGAAAATCCCAGTAGATCAGCAGTTCTCAGCAAATACTCAGACCAGCCCGTCTGGCACCAACAACCACGCCACGTTCAAAGTCCCTTAAATCCCCTTTCTTCCCCATTCTGATGCTCGGTCTGCACTTCAGCAAGCTGTCTTGACCACCTCTACACGCCTAAATGCATTGAGCTGCAGCCATGTGATTGGCTGATTAGCTATTTGTGTTAACAAGCAACTGAACAGTGGCCGGTGAGTGTATATAGCACCTTTCACAATCCCAAGGTCACTTTATTAGTAACCTTTATCTTCTTCTTCCACTCTCTGGCCACTTTATTAGAAACATCTAACTTATATTTCCACTCACTGGACACTTTATTAGAAACCCCTAACTAAAACACTACATGTGCATCAACAGATGGGCTACAGTCTCTGCCTGTATACCAGCAAGGTGGAGAGGTTTCTGATATAAAGGCCAATGAGTGCATTTGCCATACTGGAAATCAGGTTGTAGTGAAAGGTTAAAAACAGTTTTGCAGTTTGCAGTTTTTGAAAGCCTGACTGTTTGTGATCAAAGAGGCTTTACTTTTTCACCTCATTTGACACAGAGACAAACACACACACACACATATATGATCAAAGTGCTTTCATGTACTAATGTTCAATGAGGCAGGAGGAAAAAAAGCTTTATTGATGACAGTGTTGGAATAACTGACGATGAGGTCACAGAGGACGAGAGAAAGCGAGAGAAAAAGAGAGAGAAAGAGAGGATGTAATGAGTGAGAGAGTCAAAGTGACAGAGATAAAGAGAGAGAGAGAAAAAGTGAGAAATAGAAATGATTCAGTACCTACTATGAATTATTAAATAACTCCTATGAATTATCAAGTAACTGTAATTAATCATTCAGTACCTACTTTGAATTATTCAGTACCTACTATGACTTAAGAGCAACTGAAATGTGGACCCAGACACAGGTGAACATAATTCCCAAAAATTCCCTTTAAAGTATTTTCAGTGACCACTAGGGGGCTTCACTACTGCTTCCATCCTCTCTCTCTCTCTCTCTCTCTCTCTCTCTCTCTCTCTTCTTCCAGTTACTCTCCTTCACCGTCTGTCTTATTCTCTTCCATCCCCTCATTTTATCAGTTTTTCAGTCTCTCCTCTTCATTCTTCAGTCTCACAGCACTCAACTTCATTTTCACTCTCTTTCTCTTCTTTTCTCCCTCTTTTTCTCTCAACCTCTTTCTCTCCTCTCACTCTCTCTACATTTTTCACAGCAGACAGAGAAAGTGAAACACTAATATGCACTCTTTCAGAGGAGTGTTTTAAAGTGCAGTTTCATGCTCAAATCAAATTTTCATCTTTTTCTTTATATATTATAACTATTTTTGTACAGTTCAAAGAAGGACTTCAACCACAAAGCTGAGATTCAACAGAGCAGAAAATAATAATAATATAATACCATCTTTATTTATAGAGCACTACTCACACTGGTGGCAGCTTAAACTACTTTACAGACAAGTGATAAAGCTTAACAGTAATAAGAATGTATGAGTATTCATATAAAATCATATAAGGCAATGAAACAGATCAAAGCCAAAACATAAATACTAAAAAAGAAATGGAATTTTAAATAAATGCTAAATTAAATAGATATGTTTTCAAATGTTTCTTGAAAGTGAGCACTGAGCTTGACTGTCTAATAGAATGTGGAATTGAGTTCCACAGTTTAGAAGCATAATAACTGAACAACGCCTCTCTATGCTTTCTGTACTTTACAGAGGGTGTTTGCTGAAGGACAGTATCTGCATATATAAGATGTGCTGGAATATAAACACAGACATTCTGCGAGGTAAACAGGTGCTTTAAGGTCATATAGAGCTTAAGAAAATAGTAGCAGACCTGCTGCATTTTGTTGTAGACGATGGATTGTTTTCTTAGGAAGTCCAGTAAGAAGAGCATTACAGTGATCAACTCTGCTTTTAACAAATGTTTCTTTGCATCACTTTGAGATAGAAAAGTTACTTTCGTGACTGTGTTTACATTCAAGATAAAGCAAAGCTCAGAGAGTACGATCGCACCAGATTTCATATTTCAGGTTTGGTATATGAAGCTAAAAACAGAACTTTGCACAAAGCATTTTTCTCTGAGATTTAGTACCAAGCATCAGTATTTTGGTTTTTTTGTGATTAGTAGGAAATTTTCTGACATCCACCAAGAAATATATGACACACAACTGTTAAGCCTGAGTCCTGATCATTATATATATATATATTGTATATTTTCATTAGAACAGCTACGACACACACACACACACACACACACACACACACACACACACACACACACACACACACACATATTTACATATTTATGTGTGTGTATGGTCCTGTTCAGGTCAGAAAGGACACTGTTGAGTCCATAGCAGACACACACAGAGCCACCCCAAGACACCGTTACCATGGCAACCCCAGGAGCAAGGCTTTTGGGGCTCAACTAAGGCTCTTTCACAGTGACCAACTTCCGCTGTCTGTCACACCATCACCACGGTGACCAACACACACTCATTCACACACATACATACATTTAGCCCTTAGAGAAGACAGAGAGCAAGAGAGAGACAGAAATGAGAGAGGAGAAAGTGAGAGAAAGGAGAGGAAGAAAGAGAATGAAATAAAAGAGAAAGAAGGAATAATGAGAGAGAGAGAGAGAGAGAGGGAGAGATAGAGAGTTAAAACAAATTTAACAATTCAATAACCTCTGAAAGGAAAGAAAGGGAAAAGAAAAGCGTGGTATTCTCCTGTGTTTGGACTAATTAACACAACATCCTCAAATAATATGCACAATATTTGAATAATCCTTCATTTCATATGCAGAAGCAAAAAGGTCTCGCTTCGCTCTCGAGAAGAAATGGAGAAAACATTTTTACTGTTTGTTAAAATCCTTGACCTTTTACAAAGGCAGAGAGAGAGAGAGACAGAGAGCGAGAGAGAGCGATAGAGAGAGAGAGAGAGAAAGAGAGAGAGAGAGAGAGAGACAGAGAGAGAGAGAGAGAGAGAGAGAGAGAGACAGAGAGAGAGAGAGAGAGAGACAGAGAGAGAGAGAGAGAGAGAGAGAGAGAAAGAGAGAGAGAGAGAGAGAGAGACAGAGAGAGAGAGAGAGACAGAGAGAGAGAGAGAGAGAGAGAGAGACAGAGAGAGAGAGAGAGAGAGAGAGAGAGAGAGAGAGAGAGAGAGAGAGAGAGAGAGAGAGAGAGAGAAGAAAATACAGAGGAAAAAGGAAGTTGCTAAGAATCTGGAGGGAAGCAAAATAAAATGAGAGAAAACATTGAGAGAGAGAGAGACAGAGAGAGATGTGAGAGAGAGACAGAGAAAGAGAGAAACAGAGGGAGAGAGATACAGAGAGGGAGAGATATTCAGAGAGAGGGACTGAGAGAGTACAGTCTTGACAAATAGTGAGACAAATCCCTAATATATAAATGCATACATTGAGTATGAGGTGACTAAATGGTAAACGTGCGTCTATTGATCCTCTTCCATTCTGTTCTATACTACTGACACATGTTCTATAATACTGACACAAAAGAGAGAGAAAAAGAAGGAAGGTGAAGTGTTTCAATATGTGTATATATATATATATATATAAACACACACACACACACACACACACACACACACAGGCCCCATTTCCACAGCTACTCTCATTTCCATGGTTACTCCAGTTCTGAAATTCTGTAGTTCTACTCTGTCATGTCAATGGTCATGTTACATCTACTTCCATGTTCATGGTTGCACTACTCTTATTTCTATGGTATCTCTACGTCTACTCCTATTTCCATGATTACTCTGGGTCTACACTACTTTCTACGGCAAAACTACAACTATTTCTATGGCTATTTTACATCTACTCATACGCCCATGGTCACTCTAGGTCCACAGTATCTAAATGGTTAAACAACATTCCCATGGTCACTTTAGGTGTATTCCAATTACTGTGGACACACTCCTATAATTTACATAGCTACTCTAGGCCTACGGTGATTTCTATCAGTGTTACGCTCCCTAGACTTCTGAGGACTTAACATGTTGTCAGTTGTCTTCTACTGGCACAAAGCTATTGTCATGAAGACACTAAGAAATTTGGAAATTATTGGAATTATGGTGGCACAGTGGCGCGATGGGTAGTGCTAGTCGCCTCACAGAAAGAAGGGCCTGGGTTCTAGTCCTGGCCGGGCGAGTAGGGTCCTTTCTGTGTGGAGTTTGCATGTTCTCCCTGTGTCTGAGTGGGTTTCCTCACACAGACAAACTGGACATGCTAAATTGCCCCTAGGTGTGACTGTGTGTGTGGATGTCTGTCTGGCTGTCTGCCCTGTGATGGACTGGTGACCTGGCCAAGGTGTATTCTGTCTTCTGCCCAAACACCGCTGGGATAGGCTCCAACTGCCCCCATGACACAAAAGGATAAGCGGCTTAGAAAATGTGTGTGTGAAACTATGAAATATTTCTAATAAATCTATTATTTTATATTTGAAACTTGATTTATTTGATATTTAATACTTTTGGACATTTTGGTTCTAGATGCATTGTTTTTGAGTGTTTTGTTTTCAGAAATATTGTTATGTTTGTATGTTTTTATGTATTTCAGTGTTTTTGATGTTTAATTTTTGGACGTATTACTTTTGGACATATTTCCTTTTTGTGTTTTGTTTTTAGGCGTTTAGTTTTCTGGATGTATTGACTTTGGACGTAATACTTTTGTGTGTTGTTTTGTATCTGACCTTAAAGAACTTTGTTGTCAGAATCCTGAGCTTGAACTGAATGATGAAACACCACCGAAACAGGAGTGTATGTCATTTTACCTCACACACTTACCGGGGAATTCTCTCCATCAGAGAGAGCGGGAGAAAGAGAGAGCCACAGAGCTGCAACTCTGGTCCTACAGTCAGAGTTTAGGACATAAATCTAGTTTAATAAGAGTGAAATTAAACACTTTAGTTTCATCATGAGTTTCATTTTTAAATATAAAAGACTTGAGCCACATTTTCATGTTACTACCTAAGCAGCTTTAGTCCTTAGGCAGAACCTTACTGTAGCCACACCCCTGTATTTTAGAGCAGGAAGCAAGACTTCATTCCTGTCCCTCAGTGAAGTAAATGTGTCCTAGAGTCTGAAAATCATCAGTGTGTCATTAAGAACTGTCACTGCAAAAACATTTTCTGCAATCAATTATTTTCATACCACTTTAGAATAAGACTACACTTATAAAGGGTCCTTGAATGGTTTCAAATGTGCATATTAGTGGTTATTACTTAGATCATAAACACTTTCTAAATCATTTATAAGCAGTTATAACATTAATAAAAAAATGAGCTTATACATCTGATGAATATGACTGCGTTATGAAGCGGGCAGTTTAATGCTGAATAATGGATTAAGATCAGGAAGCATCAAAACCTGAAATTTAACAGTATAATAAAAAACAGCAATCAAAAGCTTTTTTTATTAAAGTGTTATTACTGCTTATTGATGTTTATGATGTAATTAATAAGCATTAATAAACTCATTTTAACCAGTCTGAAGGCCAACAGCGATCTGATGTTGTCTAATGTGAACCCACATTCATTTATACATTATTTATACATTTAAGAACCATTCATAAACCCTTTATAAAGATAGTAAGTATATGTAAATAAGTCTTGTTCTTAAGAGGTTCCAGCATTTCTTTTAGGATTTTCTGTGTGCAAAATTGGTCAAAGCTGTGTTTGCTAGCCATGGACTGAGTAAGAACCAAAATGAGCTAAAGCACTGACTACCCTGCACTGAAAAAGCACTGACTGGGGCAGTCGTGGGCTTGAGGTTATGGAACTGGCCCTGTGACCGGAAGGTTGCTGGTTCAATCCCCAGAGCTGACAACACACACATCTTGAGCAAGACACCTAACCCCAAACTGCTCCCCGGGCACTGCGGATAGGGCTGCCCAAAGCTCCGGGCAAGTGTGCTCACTGCCCCCTAGTGTGTGTGTATTCACTAGTGTGTATGTGGTGTTCCACTTCACGGATGGGTTAAATGCGGAGGTGGAATTTCCCAGTTTGCGGGATTAAAAAAAGTATCATTTTGGGAAAAAACTTACCCAAACATTTCAAATAATTTGTCTTTGAACAGTTCAACTGAATAATCCACATATGTAAGTACGTCTCATTTATATCTACATACATACACATCATTGGTGCAACACCAACTTGTACCTCCGAAAATCTATCATTATAGAAGTTCTTAGCTTTGAATGGCTGAGTGCTATACAAAAGCATTTTGTTCCTCCAGTAGTTTACTTCTGTTTCTCTCTGGTTTACTAAAGTGAGGAGCGCTTGAGTCCTCAAAGTCCACAAAAACAAAGAAACACACACACAGCGCTGTGCTGGTGATGAGTGCTTTCACAGCGTACACTGACAGGTCTTTGAACTGTGGAAATCAGCTGACAAATCAGCTAACACTGACACACACCCAGACACACAGCAGATTTAAGAGTGTCAGAGAGTGATGGAGGCGTACAAAGATAAAGAAAAAGAGAAGGAGAGAGATATAGGCAGATGGAAAGAGGAAAATATAACAAAAGACAGAGAGAGTGAGAGAAAGTAGACAAGCAGAGTGAATGAGAAAGAGATAAGGTGACAGAAAGAGAAAGTGTTTTATCACATTTTTCATTAGAAAGTCTTCGAAACCTTTTAAATGCCTCAGCAATACTGTAACTGTATATAGACATGCTACATTAAACTGAACTGAGCTGAAGGAGAATGAGAAAGAGAGGGATCATCACAAGCATCTTCTGACTTTACAGGAGAAGGAAAAAAACCTACTTTACTTTCAGTGTAATGTAAGTATGTAAGTCAATGGAACCAGACTTTTTTTGGTCCATTCATTGTGAAATTTTACATTTTCACACAATGTCAAGGGCAACAGGCATTTTCAAATTATGTCAAAAACTGAAAAACAACAAAAATGGAAATACAAGGGTTTGTTCCGACAGCAGCGATACACACACACACACACACACACACACATATATATATGTTCTATAAGTATATAATGTTGTGCAGCCTGTATATATAGATAAACATTATGCGCACATTTGGTGATGAATGCACCAACAGAAATATCCGAAAAAAACTTAAAAAGATTTTTTAAAATTGTCATTATTATTATTTTTTAAATTAAAAGTTAATTAACTATTTGTAAGATAATTGTTTTTTCTGACAGCGATGATATAGGCTTTGATTTATTCTCTCTGTTTTACATTTACCGGTCGTGTTACTTTATGTTTAAGCATACGGAGTCAGAACAGTTTGTTTTCTTAAAAGAAAAGAAAGAAAGAAAGAAAGAAAGAAAGAAAGAAAGAAAGAAAGAAAAATATATAGCAACAAGATAAACACACTTACCATCTTCGTTACACTCCTCTGGAGGCTTCGCTTTCTTGGCTAATCGAGGGTCCAGCCAGGACGTGGTCTTAGTGTTGTGACTGCACAGAGACAGAGAGAGCGAGAGAGAGAGAGAGAGAGAGAGATAGAGAGAGAGAGAGAGATACAGAGAGAGACAGAGAGAGAGGGGATGAGTATGTTGCGGTAGAAAAAACAGACAGAGTGAAACTCCCTTGTGTGAGTTTTGAAACGAGGAGAAAAAAAGAGTTTAGGTTTACAAAACAGCAATCGATACTTTTAATTAGCTCATTAACGAGAAAGAGACAGAGGAAGAGAGAGGGAGGGGAGAGATGGAGCGAGAGATAAGGCGTAACGGGAAGAGACAGATAAGACAGATATCAACAGGAAGAGACAGAAAGAGAAAGACAGCGAAGAAAACACCAGCACAGATAAAAAAAACAAAAGACAAAAGCAGTTGCTAATAAATTTGCATGTCTAATTCTTCAAAGTCACGAGCTTGTTAAAAGGAAGTGATCACAGATTATACTAGCTGAAGGGCAAGGCAGTGTCAGGCCACCAGATTCCTGACTGGCTTTAAAGCAACAGTTTGTCCTCAGTTATAGTTTTACCTCAAACGAGACACGTTGGCTTCTTAGGTGCACTGCAGCCATAAAGCTAAGTTAGCTAATAAGTAATGGAAGCTTTGAGCCCACTTATTGGCATGGTGCTAACTGCATGTCTAAATCAACACCGACCTTAAACCTTGTTGGTAAAGTGACGTTATATTTGTTAAAAAGGAAAGAAGTAGCAACGGTCAGGATAAAAAAACAGTTGCCCTGTAAAGTTGAAACAGTAAAGAAGAAGGTCCGGATCAGTGTTTAGGTATTAAGTGCAATCGTATAATAATCAACAGTACCTAATTCACTTACAGCCTTGGAAGACATTCCCTTCACCAAGTTTTGACAGAGCTCTCTTTGAAAGCTCTTTCAGTGAGCTAGCGACCTCCAGATTCATCCGAGGGAATGAATCTGTTGATTGCAAGAATTAGGATAAGTAAGGTGCTCTTTATTACACAGTATGCTGGCAACTACACACTTCATCCACTGGGGGCACTCTGCGGAAGTAAGAAGTAGAGAGTCACAATGGAGTCATCATGCTGGAAAGGGTGTGGTGGAGCTGAACTTGAATGTGGAAGACAGCATCCATCCTCCTCTGCTGGGTTTCATTGATTTGTGTTGGGACTTCCCATTTTTAAACCTGAATGTTAGCGCTTGGGCTGGCCTGGAATGGTGGAGGTATACTGGTCTTTTTACAGTGGCAATGACTTTTACTCGTACTCTTATGACTCCTCTTACTTTTAGGGGTTTTTTCCTTTTGAGTCTTGGTTTCTCTTGGTGTTTCTTCATAACAGCTTTATAAGAGTTTTCTTTTGAGTCTTGGTTCCTCTCAGTGGTTCTTCTTTATGTTCCTAAGGAGATTTGTTTCTTTTTAGCTTTGGTTCCCCTCGGTGCTTATTCTTGCTTTCTGTATTTGATTTGTAGGTCTTCCTCATGCACTAAGGGAGGTTTTCCTGAGACTGCCTCCCTTGGCGATGCTTGTTAGGGTACTCAATCTGCATTTTTCGACAAGCTGCTTTGAAACAATGTCTGGTGTAGAAAGCACTGCACAAATAAAACTAATTGAAGTGAATTGAACCCCTGGGTTCAGTTCCATGATGACTGACTAAAAGGCATTAAACTCAGCTCAGCAGCCTGAGACTTCAGCTGTGGCTTGTCAGGTCAAAGGTTTGATTCCCAGCTGATGGTAAGCAGTCTCACGTCTCGCCATTGTGAAGATAATCAGCTTTGTGCTAATGTATCAGCTACAGTGGGTGTAAATTTGTTGCGGTGGGGCTTTTATGATTCCACTGATGCTTTAAACCCAGTGCACAGTGGCTCACCGTGATCCAGACTTAACCTTGAATCATCTTCCTCACTGTTCTGTGTGTATGAATCCAGAGATCTGCCCACATGTTTGTTTTTTTTAGCTTCTTTTGTGAGGTTGGAAAAGCTTCACAGAAACGAAGAAGAAATCTGAAAGGCAGCTGAGGTGTTTCTGGACAGTTGAAAACCTCTGGAGAATGTTTGGGTGGGAAGAAAAACATTTACAAAATTCATGATTTGGTGCGCCTGTGTGCTCATGAAAGGGTTTTAGAATTCAACACCTGTTGTCCAAATGGCTGCCTACCTGTCTATACTGTGAAGTTTTGTTCATTTTTGCAGTTCACAGTAAGTCATACTGTGTCCTAAACCACACTGTCGAGTCTGCATGACAATAATGAAGACAGTGAAAGCAGTTGGAGCAGGCTGACAGACGTTTTCTGAATGTATTTATGGGAAATATTTGGGTGACTATTGACTTCTTCTCTTTCTTAACAAAATTAGCCTATAGCTCCATTGCTAAACTAAAGAAATATAATTTGGACACCAAACATGTCTTGGCTGATCGACTACATCTGAGACAAGTACAAAATTGTGTAAATTCATTTTTTGTGCCTAAAGTTTACATCATTAATTGAACTTCTGTGTATTTTCGCATGCTGTATTTTATTGTTGTTTAATAAAGGAATTATGCTAGGCTCTCAGAATTAGAATCAGATTCTTGCAGGTTGAAACAAAAGGTAAGGCTTTATGTCAGGTTAAGGGATTTACACAATCATGGTCAAAACAGTCCAAGATCAAAACCAGAAAGCAAGATATCCAGAACAGGAGAATCATAAAAAGGCTCAAAAACACAGTCCAGCAAAACCACAACAACAGAGCAAAAGGGCAAAAAACAGGTCAGGAAAAGGCAAATAAGGGGTACACACAGGTAATCAGGTAATATAAAGACTTGCTCGCTATGCAGCTAGATGTTAAAGATGACTAAAGCCAGGGCTTATATACTACCTAGCTGATTACATGTAATGACAAGCAGGTGAGACAGTAGAAATCCAGGGATGTGGAGTGTAGAAACAAGAATCCACTGGCTGATAGCGATGTGAGGTTGGAGACTCAGATTCCTACAATGACATGAGCTCCCCCAGAGGCTCATGGGAGTTGTAGTTCTCTTCACAAACCATAGATACTACGGAATCTGATGGTTGTAAGAAACAGACAGAAGGGGCATCCATGGCAGTAGGCATGCCACATTAATCCACTCAAGTTTGTGTGTTCCAGTGATTTTACTCTGCTTCAAATAAATACACCCAAAAAATACTATTAAAATAATATTGTGTAAATAGTTCCTCCAGTAACACTGGGGTATTCAGTGTATTTCTGACAACAGATAGGGAGAAAGATATATTATATATTATAGATATATATATAAGCAAGCAAGTTCTTGAATTCTTGGCACTACTCACAATGTAAAAAAGTTAATTATGAAGAAAGTGACCCTCCAAAGTTTATATCTTATCTGTTGGTTTCTTTTGGAAAAACCTTCAAGCATCATAAAAAGTAACTTAATTTCATTTCATTTATTCTAAATTACAGAGGAACCTAATACTTTCACTACAAGTGGGAAAACCCACAATGCCACCTACAGAAAATGGATTTTTATGAAAAATCCTAATCACCACAGAGTTCCAGCTCTGTTTTATTTTTCATGCTACTTTCATAGTACTCCTATAAAATGTTATGTATAGGTAGTATGTTCATTAAGTGGCATCTCTCATTAGCACAGAGCTAAAAAACTTGAAGTTAATGTCAAAAAGTTAATATGATCATGCATACACGTGCATACATACACACACAAATGTATGCATGAGAAGCTTAAATGTAGAACAAAAAAGTCAAAAGTTGCCACTGAACAACTACACAAAGTTCTAGAATCCAGTTGTGGAAAGTCTCTATAAAAAATGTTTGTGGCTAGTGCATTATTATAAAATATTGTACTTCTATAATGTTCCTATATGCTGAAGATTACAAACATTAATATATTAACAAAAGGCACATTTTCAGATACTTTTTTCAATACAGCTAAAATGAAAAGTATCAAATGGAGACAAACTGCCAAATCATGAATTTTGTGAATCACAAAATAGCATCATAGCAATGTTAATAAATGTTTTCCACCTAAAGACCCACAGAGGTCTTCTCCTCCTTATACAAAATAGACCCACCCCCAAATGTGTGTATTTTATTCACCCCACATGCGACATGATCACTGTTATCTATGGCAGTGACATAGAAAGAACCAAGATGGTAAACCAGATTTACTAAAAGAGGCACTAACTAAGACTGCACTAAATTCCCAAACTGTCATTAACACTGAGCAAGCTTTTCAGTCAGCAGCTGTGACAAAAGAAAACCTAAACAACCTTGAATTAGCCAGAAATGAACCAAATACCATATGCCAAACATGTAGTCTCATCTTCAGAGTCTGACCAAATTATGAGCCACAAAAACTGCCACAATAAAAAACAAAAAGCTGATCAGTGGTGATGACAGTTTCAGAATTTAGTGTGAGGAGCTGGAGAATGAACTGCCGGCTGTGCAGCGACTGACAGGAGCTTGTTACTCTGACATAGCAACAAGCTGCTTGTTAAATAACTATCATTTGGTAAAACGTATTAAATGACACGTTCATGGCCCAACTAATTTCTTACTTTTTTATTGAACTGTTGTATAAAAGCAATAGAACACTCGAGGTCATGTCTTATTCGCTATAACATCACGCTTTACAGAAAAAAATCTGAGTTGAAGCCCCTGTGAGCAAGCCATTGGTGGCAGTGGCAAAGAAAAACTCCCTAAGAGAAAACGAGGTTCAAAAGAAACC
This sequence comes from Pygocentrus nattereri, assembly GCF_015220715.1. Lineage (NCBI taxonomy): Eukaryota > Metazoa > Chordata > Actinopteri > Characiformes > Serrasalmidae > Pygocentrus > Pygocentrus nattereri. The sequence goes on along the minus strand of NC_051211.1, from coordinate 32,496,043 downwards.
ATCCTTCTTTGGTCAACACTGATCAGCAAACCAAATTTAGAGTTGTCAGGTGTGGAGCAAGCATCTTCAAAAGCAACCCAAACAGAGTTAAGCTAATGGTTTTGTGGTAAAACTCTTGGTGAAATGTCAGTATTTGAACAATAAAATAGTACCTTTGTTTGCTCTTTGAAAATATTGTGGTTAGATTTTTTGTGTGTGTACACCTTCTGAGTAACATAGTGAAATCCCAAACAATCATGCAGCATCTGGTCTTCATAGTTTTGGTGCCAAAAATAATTTTTGTGGTGTTTCTTTGATTTGGTGCTCTTCTATGATTTATCTGTGACTCTAAATAAAGGCCAGTTTCATGTGCTTGCCAAGTTTCTGAAATGTACCCTTGCTAAAAGCAATCCCTGCTTTGTGTGTGTGGCTGTGCAGTATTTCTCCTGAGATGGTGATAAAGAGAAGATGGATCTCTAGGGGAAGACTGAAAGAAGAGTGCTGTTTGTCATGCAGTTGAAAAAATGGCAGTTGACAGTTTGATGTGTTTTCATATGTTTCATTAGGCTTGATGCATTATCATAGTTATCAGTTAGAACTCCTCAGACGTCTATTGTTGCTTTGCTACGCATTTGATTTAGATGCAGTTATTTGAAAGTCATTACATAGCATGTTATACAGTTAAATACATTTGCTTTTTAAGTAGATGTCAGTCTATTACATTCACCCACATTTTGCTTCCAATTACCTATCTACCACTCACTGGCCACTTCATTAGAAATACCTACCTTATACATTTACTCACTGACCACTTTTAGTGGGCCACTTTGGTAGTGGAGCACTTTTAAAATCCCAGCAACACCACTTTGTCTGATACTCTTGTTCAGATGTATTCTGTGTATGTTGCACCATAATGTTATCCAACAAGTGTCTCACTTACTCTATAAAGTAGACCTCTCCTTTCTCTGTGTAGGCCATCTCCCAGTTATCAGGCAGCGGCCCCAGTTCTGAATCCTGTGCTTTGTCCTGCACATTCTCCAGCGCTTTAGAGGGGGACTTTGGTGGAGATTTAGAGGCTTCGCTTTCCTCCTTTGGGCCGTCTGGGGCAGGCTCGGCTGAAGCTGTGGGGGGCAAATCACCCGAAGCATCTGTACTCTTATCCTCCTGCTCACTGGAGTCTATAAAAGATATAAATACAGTGTCAATAGACAAACACAGTCACATATATGACCATCATCCCAACAAGTGAAAGATTAATACCATGTTTTTCAGACTGAGGACAAGTATGAGTACGTTTTTAGTACTTGCCAATACTGATACAATAATACGTAACATTCACAATTACTTCATTTTAAGTCACCTAAATGGAATTACGAAATTGTAAATGTAGTTGTTGCTTTAATTGAGTGTAACATAACATTAAAATATACCTTTCTCTGGGTATTTTCTATCCTACAAACCAAAAAGCTTTAACTACTATTTAACTACTGAGTAAAAAGTTCTTTCAGTATCATTTGTGTATTCAGTATTTTTCTGACAACAATTATAAAGCATAACAAAAGGATCTAATTCATTCAAAATGATCAATCTAGCTGATTTTAAATGAAGCACATTAGCTAGCTACGTTAAGTTATCGTGGATTGAGCAGCATTGTAAGTGGAAAAGAGTGGGTTTTGTTTCACGTCAGAAAAGCTGTAAGTAGAGTATGTTTCATAGCTTTGATCCCACACTCCTCATCTGTTTCTTTCAACAAGTCTGTTGCACAGTCTATTTGAGACAAGTGCATCTAAAACAGTTCTGAATCATGACGAAACTATCTAATCAAACCAACATGATTAATGCTTAACCCATTCATTTAATAATTTCCTAATGAATGATAATTGAATTGAACCAACCTCTTTTTAAATTTAATATAGCCTCACTAAACCATACAGCTGACTTATACTCTTTTATAGTGAAGTTACAGAAAGGTGGTAACTTGAAAAGATCCTGCTGCTCAATTTATGTGATTTATATGATTCTCTTTTCTGACACTCTATCAAGGGAAATTATGTTAGCTTAATTATAATCTATTCTGCAGTGCCGTCAGTAGCTTTATGACCAGCAGCGGATTTTAACTGTGCTTGATCAGTGGTGCTGTAGATCATAACCTAAACTCATAAAAGACATCATTAAGCTCAGAGGCAGAGGATGCTGCGTATGCATCAAAGCTCTGACTAAGTGTGTTTACGTGCGTTTACTCCTTGTATTAATGCAGTGGTAATGTGTAATTGCATTACATTGACATCACTGGTTTATACACTATCTGTCCAAAGGTTTGAAATTTAGGGTTTCAATAAGGGCTTCGTCCCTCCATTGCTGCAGTAACAGCCTCTACTCTTTTAGACTTTACTGTAGATCGGAACACTGCAGTGAGGATTTTATTGCATTCAACCACAAGAACATTAGTGAGGTTGGATACTGATGTTAGATGAGTAGTTCTGGATAACACATAATACCCAGAGGTATTAGATGGAGCTCCATCACTCTAGAGTTCCACTTCAAAACAACTCATTGCAAGGCCTTCCAGCTGACACCTGATACAGAGCATGGTGAGCTTAGGTTCATGTGTTGCTGCTCTAGAGCTTCCCATTCTATTGGCTGAAAGGAACATACTAACATGTTTCCGTACTATTAAACATAACACTATAGCCGATACAAGCTCATATAACTGAAGCATGTACAGGATCTATGTTATTTAGCTTCCCAATATTAATATATATAATAATAATATATTATGTGAAACCATCTTTTCTATAAGCATGTTTTTGCTTGTAAAAGATATATCATTAGAATAAATGCAAATAGACATAAACAAAAAATAATAATTTAGATAGTTTGGTTCTAGATGTATTTGGGATGCTTCCAGCTATCACAGTAACTTGTTTAATTCCATCAACAGCACACCTGATTTATTTTAATAACGGATTGATTTGACAAAAACTAGGCATTAGATGGTTGCCACAATTATTACTGGGCCTCCTCAAAGAGAGCTTTTGAAATGGTCAATCAAACACATTGAGTTACGTAAAATCAAAATGTAAAATGTAAAATCTGAGCAAGTTTAAGTAAGAAAAAAAGAAAATTTAAGTCGAAATTTTCTCAGGTACTTAAAACGTTTGCACAGTAGTGTATATGTGCAATTTCTTTTCTTTTCTTGAGAGATTTTTTTTCCTGAGGGATTAATATTGGCTAGCTAAATAGCACAGATACAGCACATGCTTCTGTCATATAAGCTTGTGTCTGAAAAGTGTAATGTTTCATGCTACTGAAGCATGTCACCATGTTGCTTATCGAGCTAATGTTAATCCTTCAATGAAACAGCATCTTAAGCAACATGATAGTTAGACTTACTACGTAGCTAACCAGCTTCAGGCTAAATAATAAACGCCGAAGGTTAAATGATACAAGCGTTCATGGGCAATTTCTGCAAGAAGCTTCTGAGACCAATTACATCCATCTCATCTATGTTTTCAGGGTGGATTACATCTACTTCTGACACACATGTAGCGTTTATTTCTTAAGAAGAAAATCTGTTTTGCTACAATTAGGTCTTTATCACCAAAACATGCAGCCCTATCACTAATCAAAAGAGATGTAATTTGTGTATTGTAATTTCCACTGCTATGATTTAGAGTCTGGCCCAGAATGTTCTCCTTAGTTAAACAATATTTTGTGTTCTTGGGTATTACAAAATGATGCAGCTCTTGTTTCCCTGTCTTTGAGCTTTCTGTATATTGGTAACAACTCAGCTCCTGTGGGATTAGCAGCATCAGCAATACGCTCAGATTAAACAGCTACAGTGGAATTGAATCCATTATTTACCACCTTAATCATGATACATGCAAATGTGTTTATTTTTCATCGCCTTAATAAATAGATTCAACACTTTTAATAAATAAAAAGCAATTAATTGGCTAGCGCTGGAACAATTTGCACACAGAATAAATTAGAGGATTTATTTAAAGTAGATAAATGCATACTGCATCAGCAGAATCTCACACATGCTTCTTAGTGTAGAACACCACCAGTTCTGGGGGTTAATGGAAGAATTCAGTCTAAAAGTCTAATTTTACACCATTTCCCTTTACCCCAAATGCAGACAAGACACATTTAGGATCTAAAATTTCTGTTCTTTTTTTATCCTTAGATTTACACTGGAGCTGTGAGGCTAATGTAGCCAACAGGTAATAGACGCTTCTACCTCACCTATTAGCATGGTGCTTACTGCATAGCTAAGTCATCACAAACTCTCAAACCAAGTTGCGTTGTTTTGTAATTTCTAACAGTCTTGCTTATGTGGTTTTTGACACTTTGACACACTGTTATCTATAAATATGGACAAATACACATCACATATCTAAAAACAGAAGTAGCAGCCTGTTTATAGATAACGGGATGTCACACAGTGTCAGAAATCACATAAACAAGCCTATTTGAGATGACTTAACAATCTGACACAGTTTGAGACAACCGTGCAGTTAGCTCCATGCTAATTTGTGGGGTATAAATGTCCAGTACTCGTTAGCTGCATTAGCCTCATAGCCTAAGTGCAAAACTAAAGAAACAAACTCCAAACATCAAACATGTCTTGGCTGATCAACTACTTTAGGAATAAGGGTGAAATTAACGATGTAGATTTTTTTGATGAACTAGCCTGCTGAATAAAAATAATAGAAACCATTAAGTTTATAAAGATTGCACTTTTTACAAAAGGCATCGAACAAAGCACCATGTAGTGTTAAAAGCACAACTAAAGGTATTTTCTGTTTTTGATGGGTTGATATCACAGTGTAAAGAATTCTAAGTGTGCAAAATGCCACCTGGTATTTCAGGGGTCCTATGTTGGCTAGCTGCTAACTCACTCGCCATAGCTGCGCTGATGCTAGTTTCAACGGCAACATAATGTTTGGTTCAACAATTCTTCTGGAAATGCTCCTTGGAAGTGCGGTTTTCCACACGTTAAGAAGGTTCTTACACAACTCTTCTTTGGTCTTTGGTTTAAGGAATGACTAATAATTCACATTTGATTCCACCAGTCTCTTGGGAAATTGAGCAAGTTTTCAGATTTACAAATATGGCATATCGTCAAGTATCCTACCATACCAAATTGGTGCATTGCCACCCTGAGGTAGACCTGTGCTGCATCTCTAGTTAGTAAACCTCTTAAATGGCCAGGGCCCACCAGCTGACTCAAAGCTTTACTGCTCTGTTTCAACTACTTACTACTTCTACTACTCATTACATTTATAATCAGAATAACTCAGCTAGTTTGCATTGCAGTCCACGTAGTTAGTAAATAATAAACCTTAGCATGTCATAAACCTGGGATTTAAAGGGGTTAAGAATACCCAAGAATAACAAAGACAGAAGCTCACACATTGTGGCTGAAGCAGCGACCTTTTCTTGAATTTGCATTTGAGCGTCTATTTTTGACTATTATTTTAAGATGTTCCCTATTTCCATTTTCCCTGTTATTCTGAAACATTCAGAAGGTCCAAGAGGTTATTTCACATCCTGATTCAGGTGTTCCGGGACTGATACCAGATGCGTTTGATGGATCCCTAATAGGATTTGAAAGTGTCCTGTATGAAACTATTGGTCTCTGGTAACCATTAAGCCAATTCCCTTTGGAAAGGCAAACCATCAGGTTATTATTATTTGCTCTAATGGTCTTTCTTCAGCAGGGTACTCTATTACAAGTCTGAACTCCACTCTGAATCTTTACTATTTAATCATATAGAAATTATGAAAAATCAGTAGAAAAATTAAAATAATACAACTCGACTTTAAGTAATAACACTATAGGTGTATTTCTCATCTACTATAGAGGCAGCAGCAGTGGGGAGCGACTGAGAGAGATGGAGAGAGAAAGTGGATAAGACAGAGAGCGATGGAGGAGAGAGATAGATTTACTGAGAGAATTGGAGGAGAGGATTATAGAAGCTAGATCTAAAGAAAAGTGGAGCTGAGGACACTGATTCAAATGAAGAGAGAAAGAGGCAGAAACAAGAACAAGGGACAGGAGGAGAAAGATAAAGTTGGCGAGCCAGAGTAAAAGAGTGTGGAGAGAAAGAGATTGAAAAAGAGAGCGAGTGAGTGACAGACATGAGGAAGAGGGCAGGAAGGGAGAAGGAGAGCAACTAAGGAGAGAGACAGAGCGATAAAGAGAGGGAGGGAGTGAGTGATGTGTCCTAGTTTGAGTTATGGTGGTTGCGCATCCCAAAGGAGAGGCATGAGAGAGTGAGAGAGAAGCAGAAAGAGTGAAAGGAAGGGAAACAGAGACAAAGAGAGAGAAAAATAAAACAGAGACTCAGCTGGAATGTTTCTAGAGATAACTCACTCTTTCTTTCCCCCCTTTTCTCTTTCTCCTTAAATCAAAATGATGGATGGCCATAAGGCCCTCACTTCAGTACTCTTGTTTCTTTCTCTCTTTTTCTGTCTCCATTTTTCTCCTTCTATCTTCCTTTGTCATTCTCTCTCTCTCTCTCTCTCTCTCTCTCTCTCTCTCTATTCCTGCATAAACAAACAGGATGAAGAACGAGAAGCATGTGACGACATGTTGCTGAGCCGGTTGCTAGGCTATCGCTCTAACAACGCTGGTTACCGTGTGGTGATGCAGAGTGGAAATGGTTGCTAGGTTACATGATGCAGCAGGTAACTGGCCTGAAAATTACAGCGGGGGGAAAGAACACACTCCTGCTGGATGTTTTAATTTGTGATAGACTGACTAACACCTTGCAATAGCACTCCCTCCATCTCACTCTCCAACACTGGGGTCAGTATTTTAGTCAGCAAAACAAAGTCAGCCATTTCACGATAATCCTTCAGAACTGAGACTAATAAGCTGGACAGAGTTGCTTTGAAATTGTTCAAACCTTTACCTGTAAAAACTACCATTAGGTGAAATAATACTCAAATGTAGGCAAATAAAGTTCCTATCTCAACAAAACAACACTGTACTCAAATAATTTCTCATTCTCATGGTTTTTGAGTTCTGTTAACAAATATTTGGTGACAAATCTAGGTATTGAAGAAAAAAAAATACAGATAGCACAGACTGCTTTGTGGTCATATACAACCCAAAAAGTCTAAAATTTAGAAGCACTGTATTTTAAAACAGTAGATTACACTTCTACTATCACTATTACTACTACTAGTACTACTATCACTACAACTACTACCACTACTACTACTATTACTACCACTACTACTGTTACTACTATTATTGTTGTTACTACTACCACTACTACCACTACTAATACTACTACCACTACTACTGTTACTACTACCACTACTGTTATTACTACCACTACTACTACTACCACTACTACTATTACCAAAACTACAGCTACTACTACTGTTACTACTACCACCACTACTACTACTACTATCACTACTACTGTTATTACTACTACCATTACTACTATTACTACCACTACTACTGTTATTACTACTACTACTAATACTACTCCCACCACTACTACTACTACTGTTACTACTACCACTACTATTAGTACAACTACTACTATTACAAATACTACTACCACTACTACTGCGACTACTGCTACTACTACTACAACTACTGTTATTACTACCACTACTACTATTACTAATACTACTACTTCGATGATATTCTCTGATGTTTAAATATTTTGTTTCTTTTTGGATTCTGGAATTTGTTGACAGTCCAAGTGCAGTCTCTAGTCTAAAGACATTTTTGATAATTGAGTAATTTATTTGGTATCTTTGAAAGGCTGTGCCTGATTTGTTATAGTTTCTGTCCTTAAAAAAATTGATTACTGTAAAAAAACGTATTACTGATATAATTGACTGTGACAGCACTGATTTATTACCAAGTCAAATTTGAGTTTACCAATATACTAAAATATTGCATCAGTGACACCGATGATTTATTGTTTATTTAGTGAAGCTTTCTCCTTGGAGCTTATTTTTCTTTAAAAAAAAAAAAACAAAAAAAAAAACCTAAAGCCAAAGCCTGTGACACCACTAACTGACTACACATGAGTTAGACTCATTCAAAGAGGCTGTGCTTTACTGATAAGTGACTCATTCACTCTGTAAAATCTCCTTTCCCCTCCTTGTCCTTTGCTTTCACTTGTTCACTTGCTCTCTATCCAATCACTTCAGCATCTCCTACCTGGTGTGATGGTGGTTCCGTTGCCATTGACGACAGGCCTCTCCTCTTCTTCCTCCTCCGGAGGGTCAATCCCTGCCTTCTCCATGTTGCTGACGGATTTGTTGCGTCTGCGTTTGCCGTCTGTGTTGGGGGCGGAGCCTGGGAAGTTCAGCAGCAGAGCGTTGGGCTCCGCCGGAGGCTTTGGCGTGCCGTAATAGTTATCTGCAATCAGTCAGAGGCCAGTAAATGAGTCAAAAGCACCAAGCTAAACTCAAGTAGCATTCAGTAGTAACAGTCATAACAAATTACATGCCAGGAAGTGAGTGAAAGGTATTATTAAACATACCTAACCAGTCACATGCTAGGGCATGTGTAAAACAAAAATCATAACCCTGGTAACATAATAAGCCAATTACAATTAATCACACGGCAGATAAAAAAAAAAAAAATCAACCAACCAGTCACAGGCCAGGACATTGGAGGCCAATCACAAACTGCACTGTCAAAAATTCACTACATTAGAGCACTATATAGAACACTGTTACAGGGAACACAAATGGTCCCCTAATCACTATTCCCTACATTATATCACTATATAGAACACTGTTACAGGGAACACAAATGGTCCCCTAATCACTATTCCCTACATTATATCACTATATAGAACACTGTTACAGGGAACACAAATGGTCCCCTAATCACTATTCCCTACATTATATCACTATATAGAACACTGTTACAGGGAACACAAATGGTCCCCTAATCACTATTCCCTACATTATATCACTATATAGAACACTGTTACAGGGAACACAAATGGTCCCCTAATCACTATTCCCTACATTATATCACTATATAGAACACTGTTACAGGGAACACAAATGGTCCTCTAATCACTATTCCCTACATTATATCACTATATAGAACACTGTTACAGGGAACACAAATGGTCCCCTAATCACTATTCCCTACATTATATCACTATATAGAACACTGTTACAGGGAACACAAATGGTCCCCTAATCACTACTCCCTACATTAGAGCACTATATAGAACACTGTTACAGGGAACACAAATGGTCCCCTAATCACTATTCCCTACATTATAGCACTATATAGAACACTGTTACAGGGAACACAAATGGTCCCCTAATCACTATTCCCTACATTATATCACTATATAGAACACTGTTACAGGGAACACAAATGGTCCCCTAATCACTATTCCCTACATTATATCACTATATAGAACACTGTTACAGGGAACACAAATGGTCCCCTAATCACTATTCCCTACATTAGAGCACTATATAGAACACTGTTACAGGGAACACAAATGGTCCCCTAATCACTATTCCCTACATTATATCACTATATAGAACACTGTTACAGGGAACACAAATGGTCCTCTAATCACTATTCCCTACATTAGAGCACTATATAGAACACTGTCACAGGGAACACAAATGGTCCTCTAATCACTATTCACTACATTATAGCACTATATAGAACACTGTTACAGGGAACACAAATAGTCCTCTAATCACTATTCACTACATTATAGCACTATATAGAACACTGTTACAGGGAACACAAATAGTCCCCTAATCACTATTCCCTACATTATAGCACTATATAGAACACTGTTACAGGGAACACAAATGGTCCCCTAATCACTATTCCCTACATTAGAGCACTATATAGAACACTGTTACAGGGAACACAAATGGTCCCCTAATCACTATTCCCTACATTATATCACTATATAGAACACTGTTACAGGGAACACAAATGGTCCCCTAATCACTATTCCCTACATTATATCACTATATAGAACACTGTTACAGGGAACACAAATGGTCCCCTAATCACTATTCCCTACATTAGAGCACTATATAGAACACTGTTACAGGGAACACAAATAGTCCCCTAATCACTATTCCCTACATTATAGCACTATATAGAACACTGTTACAGGGAACACAAATAGTCCCCTAATCACTATTCACTACATTAGAGCACTATATAGAACACTGTTACAGGGAACACAAATAGTCCCCTAATCACTATTCCCTACATTAGAGCACTATATAGAACACTGTTACAGGGAACACAAATAGTCCCCTAATCACTATTCACTACATTAGAGCACTATATAGAACACTGTTACAGGGAACACAAATGGTCCCCTAATCACTATTCACTACATTATAGCACTATATAGAACACTGTTACAGGGAACACAAATAGTCCCCTAATCACTATTCACTACATTATAGCACTATATAGAACACTGTTACAGGGAACACAAATAGTCCCCTAATCACTATTCCTTACATTATAGCACTATATAGAACACTGTTACAGGGAACACAACTAGTCCCCTAATCACTATTCACTACATTAGAGCACTATATAGAACACTGTTACAGGGAACACAAATGGTCCCCTAATCACTATTCCCTACATTAGAGCACTATATAGAACACTGTTACAGGGAACACAAATAGTCCTCTAATCACTATTCACTACATTAGAGCACTATATAGAACACTGTTACAGGGAACACAAATGGTCCCCTAATCACTATTCACTACATTATATCACTATATAGAACACTGTTACAGGGAACACAAATGGTCCCCTAATCACTATTCCCTACATTAGAGCACTATATAGAACACTGTTACAGGGAACACAAATAGTCCCCTAATCACTATTCCCTACATTATAGCACTATATAGAACACTGTTACAGGGAACACAAATGGTCCCCTAATCACTATTCCCTACATTATAGCACTATATAGAACACTGTTACAGGGAACACAAATGGTCCCCTAATCACTATTCCCTACATTATATCACTATATAGAACACTGTTACAGGGAACACAAATGGTCCCCTAATCACTATTCCCTACATTAGAGCACTATATAGAACACTGTTACAGGGAACACAAATAGTCCCCTAATCACTATTCCCTACATTATATCACTATATAGAACACTGTTACAGGGAACACAAATGGTCCCCTAATCACTATTCCCTACATTAGAGCACTATATAGAACACTGTTACAGGGAACACAAATGGTCCCCTAATCACTATTCCCTACATTAGAGCACTATATAGAACACTGTTACAGGGAACACAAATGGTCCCCTAATCACTATTCACTACATTAGAGAACTATATAGAACACTGTTACAGGGAACACAAAACTTTGGAAGAACGATCTATATAGTAAGGACAGGTGTGGTGACGTGAACTTAGAGATACATAAAATCATATTGCTTACATAATCCAGTGTTTGAATAAGTAATGTGTGGTTTGGAATATAAAAAACCCAATAAATCATGTACGTTTTTGACCAAGAGTGCAGCAAAGAACTGCAGGGAATGTGTGTGTTTTTCTCTCAGCATGGCTAGCTCATCTCTTATCTCAGCTCAAAACCCCAGCAGCACTTTTGCAGGCTTCAACCAACACCTGAGCTGCCCTTAACACAGCAGCTTTTGATGCATGTGTGCAAGTGTGTCTGTGTGTGTGTGTGTGTGTACACTTCAGTAGTATAAAAAAGATCTTCAAGAGCTTGCAAGGTCCTCCTTTACTGACCTTCTACACCTTTTTATGAAAAGTGTAGAGATACATTTTGAAAATGTGTGTTGGAGAAGGTGAGGCTTTACATTACTGTCAGAGATCAGCCTTCATTTATTTCATTCCCAGTCAAACCCACCATTTATTACAAGGTATTAATTTTTGTGTCAGAAAACATATATTCTACAGAGACTTACACAGAAGCCTCAACAACCTCAGTAAGTAGTTACTGTGTCCATCCTTTGGTCTTATTACATCTTCCATTCCTTTCAGGAGACTTTCTTTCAGTTTTTCATAGATATCTGCAGGGATGTTGAGGTCTGGGGTCTGGGGTGGCCGGTCCATTGTTCTGAGAAAATCAGCAGCTTCTTGACAGATATGCAATATATATTATATCTAATCTCAGAAATATCTCATGAAAATGAATTACTTGTACTTAATGGGTATTTTAACTGGACGTTAAATAAATGAAGGGTGGTCTCTGAATTTTGCACAGTACTGAATGTGTTTATATGTGTGTGTGTGTTTGTATTTGTTAGTGTGTGTGAACATTAGGCATGCATGACCATAACTGGCAGATTTTTGCACCAAATATGCACATATATCACTGCTGTCAGAGCAAAACCTCATATCTCAAAAATGACAACTTTACGAGGGGAGGTAAACAACTTACTTTACTTTTAATGTAAGTCCATGGAACCAGATTTTTTTCCAAGTAATTTTTGGCAATTCATGAAATGTACACACAATGTAAAGAGCAACAGGTATTTTCAAATGATGTCAAAAACTGCAAAATGGCCAAAATGGAGATATGAGGGTTTTGTTCAGACAGCAGCGATATGCATATATTATCCCATTTTGAATTTGATACGGTCCAAAAAAGTTGGCACAGGGGCATGTTTACCACTGTGTTGCATCACCTCTTCTTTAAACAATACTAAGTGTTTGAAAACTGAGGAGATCAATTGCTATAGTTTTGAAAGTGAATTGTCTTCCTGTATCTTGCTGGATATAGCATTTCAGCTGCTTATTGGTTCAGAGTCTCCTTTGTCATATTTTTCATAGTTTCATAATGTGAGTTTTCAATGGGTGTTAGGTCTGGATTGCAGGCGGGCCAGGTTAGCACTCGGACTCTTTTACAATATGTGCAGAATGTAGTTTGATATTGTCTTGCTGAAATAATCAAGGCCTTCGCTGAAAACGACGTCATCTTGATGGCAGCATATGTTGCCAAAACCTGTATAGCATTAATGTTCAGCATCTATGGTGCCTTCACAGATGTGCACATCCCCCATGTCATTTGCAATAATGCACCCCTATACCATCATGAGTACTGGTTATGAACTGTGCACTGATAATAAGCTGAGTGGTCGTGAGCCTGGAGGACACATGATTTCCAAAAATAATTTAAAATTTTGATTCGTCAGACCACAGGACACTTTTCTACCTTGCCTCAGTCAATCTTAAGTGAACTCAGAGAAGGCAGCGGCCAAAAACGTGCCAAGCCTAAAATATTAATCTTTTAATGCCATTTACAATGAATCATTAAACAAATAGATAAAGTAACAATATGGGAAAGCTTTTCTCAGTGATTTCATTAGATGTTGAGGTTTTGTGTGTTAATTTGCAGCAAGTCTTTTACAGAAAGCATAATCAGTGTTGTTCCACTCAGGATTGATATCAACCTTGTTTGAAAAACACCTAGTTTGTGTTAAATGTGAGACCAAATATTCTCTATAGAGTTTAAATCTGTTCTCTGGCCAAAGCATCAGTAAGAATCGTCTTGGGCTAGGCACATTTTTTTTGCACAGGAGTGCACACAGTCAATCATTCCAACTTCTTCATGATTGTAGCCTCTTGCTCTCATTCATATAGCTTGTGGATTCTTGTTACAGTGGAGACTCTCATGGGAAACAGGAGCCTTCCACTTCCCTCTACTTTGCAGTTTGTTGGTTTATCTGTGAGTTTGCTACAGGCTCTGTCCAGGGTAGCCTGCTGAAGGGGTTGAAGGTGTAAATCCTTCATGATACAATGGATAATTTCCAAAGAATAATAATCAATTTAAATAGAATCTTTCCAAAAGCTAAAAATGTACACCTCTGTTGCAAATACTCCAAAATTAAACAGCTGTTCAGCATGTTTTCCATTACAGTACAAGACATTACAATGAAAAGAAACTAGAAACTTTCTACAAGCAAGTTATGAAAAGTGGTTTCAAGAAATGATTCTCTCCTTCTGTGCCTCAGCATTTTGTATCAGCAGCAGAAAAAATTCCAAGAAAAATCAAACACCAGGAGAAAAAAACAGGACATCGCATCACAAATCTACCACTAAATTGACCTAAAATTGGCTATGGGAGTTTCTGACCACCGAGCTGCTCCTGTTGAGATGTTTTACCACTCTCGATTTAGCAGTGACAGTGACGTGTATAAAAACCCTGATCTGATGTCTGTGTCTGATACCAGCAGCTGTCACACTACTATGACCACTACCATGTCGGAATCATTGCAGTGCTGAGAATGACCCACCTTCCAAATAATATCTGGACAACGGTGATCCTGTGGTTAGAAACATCAGTGATAAATTACACATGGGCTGCAGTCTGCAATTGTACCCCTACCTATAAGATAGGTGGAGCTCATAAAGTGGACAGTGAATGGGAGAACAGGATAGAGGTGTGTAACAGAGACCCTGAAATATTCAGGGTCAGCGACATCGTTGTGGCAGATTTAGGCCTAAAAACTCTATTTAGAAAAGTCAATCAGATTAATAGACAATATATGGAAAACATTGTTTATTACTAAATACTGTGGGCTATAAGGTAAGTGAGTGGACATACAAAGTAGGAGTTTCTAATAAACTGGCCAGTGACTGCATGTACAAGGTAGATTTTCTTCTGATAAAGTAGCCAATGAGTAGAACCACAAAGTAGGTGATTCTATTAAAGTGACCAGTGAGTAGAAGCACAAAGTAGGTGTTTCTAATAAAGTGGCCAATGAGTGGAAGCACAAAGTAGGTGTTCGTATTGAAGATGGTAGGGATTGTGCAGCTTTCCATCAAAGAATGTCAGTGCAGAACATTAACCTATGGGCAAAAAATAAATGACCATTTCCTGTGTGAATAAAATCTGTAGCATACCTTCATATGTTCCACTCTCTAGCAATGCCCCACTTCTCTCAAGTTCCATAAAACGCTCCACAGATACAAAGTTATAGTCCACTCCCGGGACTTCTCCTTCTTTAGGCTGCCTAGTTGTACCTAGAGAGAGAAAAGAGAGCAAGAAATAAAACTGGAATCCAAAAACAGAAAGGAAAAAGTACTAGGTGTTTAATGATATATCAGAATATGATGATAATCATACTGTAAATCATACTGGAATTATAATGGTAACACTTTAATGTCCTCTCAGCTAATATTATCTACATCAACAGTTATCATAAACCTTTGAACTTCAGCACACACAAACCATAAGTAGCGTGAAAAATGTATTCACTGATGTTTATTTAAATGCCATGTAAACAATTAGCATACAGCTTACATGAAAATTGTATTAAATTAAGGATGGATTCCAACGTTTACACTCAGGGGGCCTCATTCACTAACATTTACCTTCTTAAATTTGTTCTTGAGAAAGGTCCTAAGAAAAAGGTCACATCAGATTCAAGATGTGTTTTCAGACTAGAGAATTATCGCACCTTTGTGCTCTTGAGTGTGCAAAGACTCCCAAAAATCACAAATAAGAAAATGTTGCTGAATGTCAGAATCCTAGTAAAAAAGTGGTTGCATTTGAATAACTGTATTAGCATCTTTTAAAAAGTGAGGCGCTAGGACATCCCATGTTTATACTGTTATGAACAGTAAACAGTAACAGTGCTAGTAATAATTTCATATTTCATATTCATTTAAATTGAAGCCCATTTTTTGGTGTTACAGTCTTATGCCAACGTCTGGGCACATGCCACATTTGCTATTTATCTTTCCCCTAATATATTAAATTCAGCAAATAAACAGAAACAGCACTAAATTAGCAGAATACGTTAACTTATTTTCAATTAGTTTGGGCACCTCTGGTGAGATAACCAGGTAAAATTAGCACACATCCTCAACAAGGAACACAGTTCTACACATTAAATGCATAATTAATGCTAAGCTGGGAGCAAAAACTAAAACTTGCACATTATATATGTGTGTGTGTGCATACACACACACACACACACACACACACACACACACACACACACACACACATATATATAATTACATATAAGGCTTCTGTTTCTATCATTAAAGTAATTTTGAGGTAAACAGAGCGTGTGTGTGTGTGTGTGTGTGTGTGTGTGTGTGTGTGTGTGTTTGTGTGTGAGTCTAAGTGGATGTGAGCGTGCGAATGTGAAATTAGCTCCCTTAATTCTTCCACACTCTGATAGAGCCGTTTGCTGACAATCTGTCAGTCAAGATGAGTTCTTTGAAGGAGAAAGAAAAGGAGCAAAAGAAGTAGGGAGAGAGAGTTGAAGTGACAGAGACACCTGCCAGCAACTGCGGAATAAAAGCAGGGTTTATGATGCAATCTCGGCCCAGATGAGGAAAACACAGCCAATCAGAACCCAGATGTTCAGGCTTAGATCTCAACACACCTCTGCATTTAACAACTCAACCTTTTTTCAACCTTTTTATCTGGAATGTTCTTATCGTGAGAGAACAGAGCACTGCTTTCTTCATTTCAGATGGTAAAGTAGAGCCTTGGGGAAGCCCAAGCTTTGTAGAGAGACGCTGACACCAACACCAGCGGTCACCAACTCTCCTCTTGGAGATCTACCTTCCTGAAAGTTTGACGTCCAACCCTAATCTAACACACTGGATTGATCTAATCTAGACTTTCTGAAGACAATAATCAGGAAAGGAGCTATTTATGCAGTAGACAGTAAAAATAACACTTTTTTGGTTCTTTTTAAATGGCCAAATCATAGCATTTTGTCCATAAACAAGTGCAGATTTAAATACTACTACAAAACCAATTTTTAAAAAAACAGTAGGACAGAAGAAAAAATATTAATATAAACAGAGAGCAATGATGTAAATTAGCTTCAGACAGGGGTGTGTTTATCACTGTGTTACATCACCTTTCCTTTTAACAAATTTTAGCAATTGCTTAGAAACTGATGAGATTAATTGTCGTAGTTGTGAAAATGGAATCTTCTCCATTATTGCTTGATATGACACTTCAGCTGCTCAGCAGTCTGGGGTCTTTATTGTGGCATATTGCATTCAATAATGCAGCATGCATTGTCAATGGGAGACCAGTCCAGCACCTGCATGTGATTTCTATGAAGCTACGCTGTTGTAACATGCAGAATGCAGCTTGCCACTCGCTGAAACTTGAGTTGTGAACTCAACAGACCACAACTGGGTTTGTACGACAGATTATACCCAATTTTTATATGGTTGATTCAACACCTCTTAGCAAGGCATGTAGAAAAATAATATTAACCAACAATTTAATTTTTCACCTCTCCCTCCCACCACCGCCATCTACCACTGAGAGACAATGCTCAGCGTCTCTCCCCAATACCCTGTCTCACTCAGTAATACATCACCATATGGAAGGGAAAAAATTACAATTCATGCTTCTTTCATGACTGAAAGTAACTCATGCACCAGCTCCTAAAACACACATCCATACATTGAACTGAAATCATTTTCTACTGTATTGACTTCAGAATCAATGTCACTCCCGTGTGTATGTGTGTGTGTGTGTGTGTGTGTGTGTGTGTGTGTGTGTTCCTGCTGTGGGGTTAGCATGCTAAACAGAGGTGTAAACGCAGGTTGGTGTGGGGATAGAGCTGAGTGCCAATTAGCTGGTGTGTAACTCCAGAGGTCTGGCTAATTGCTGCTAACTGAGAAAGAGCACACACATGTTTGACAGAGCTTTCAGGAGAGTAGAAAACGGTACACGCTCTAATGACCTGCTGCCACCACAATTCACCCCATCACACACACACACACACACCAACAGGTGCTACTCAAAATTGTTATTGTATTCAATATATAGTTAATATATAACTGCATACTCAGTAATCTCATCAGTAACAGTTACATCAATGACCTGATGTCACACACACACAAACCCAAACCACACAAAATGTCTAAGCAACATGCTCACATATGCTAGAGTGATCCAGACACAATATTGATGTGTACTCAATATATAATTATACATCAAAAACACACATAGAGAAACAGAGTGCATGAGCAAATTTGCTGAGAGAAGATAAAGCAGCCACGCAAATTCAATATTGATCTGTACTCAATATAAAATCAATATGCAATTATTCACTCAGCAATCTCATCAATATATAATTCTGTAGGTTAGAAGGGTTGGGTTTCTATCATACTGTCATAACATCAAGCTGATAACCGGCATACACTCCCATGCAAAAAATAGGCCAAGCTCAGAATGGTTTTTACTGATGGTTTTGGGCTGGACAGAATCCAGTTTTAAACCCTGTAGAGAATATCTGGTCTCACATTAAACACAAACTAGCTTGGCAATGCTTTTAAACAGCCATCAATGCTGAGTGGAACAATATTGACTCTTTCTTTCTGTTAAAGGTTGCCTGCAAGTTCACCCATAAGACCTCAACATTTAAAGAATTCAAAGGGAATAGCTTTTCCATACTAAGTTACTTCATCTATTCATTTAATTATTTGTTCTTATGACCGTTAAAACCTTCATGCTTGGCTCATTTTTACTGCATGGGAATGTAGGTTAATTATTTTCTGGCTTAAGATTCTCTCTCATGTTTACCAATAATTCTGTCTCAGAATTGATTCAGTCAGTTAATATTGGAAATTTGTTTCCTTTGGCAAACAAAAAAAATTCAAGCATCTTTAGCATAAGACTTGATGTTCAAAGATTATGCAAAACATACATTCCATGCTAGTCGAAATTTGTATACCTGATATTAAGAATATAACAATCAATAACCACAAACATATGGTGGCCCTGATCCTAGCAGTGCAGATCTGTGACCCTCCAGGGGCAGTACTTCTACATACACACATCTTCACCTCAGCAGCCAAAACAACCCCATCAGCCTGTCACTCTGTGCCAGGCCCAATCACCCTTCAGCTTGGCAGAAATGATGGCTTAGAGTGGACGAGAGTAAATGGAACAGCTCCTCCCTGCTGTGCCGTGACATCCTGACCAGCGCCGCCGGGCCGGCCAAGCGTGTAATAACGGAATGAAGGGAAAATGAATCTGCTAAGAGCGTTAAATTGCTTGCCAACATTGTCTTAAAGCTCAATTTGTCGATTAATCAGTCTTTTAATGGGTAGTAGACCCATCTCAGCCAGGGCTTTCTCTCTACAAGACCTAAGCACGTCTCCTCTCAGTGTGAATCTTTCAAGATGCAGAAACATGAAATAATACCTAGATCTAATTACTAATTATAATCCCAACAATGAGCATGTACTACAACAAAGATTGTATGAGTGGTGATGCATTTAATAATATAATAAAAAATAATGGTAAACTCTAACTAAACATAAATAAAATGCTGTTTTTATTGATCGCAGAAAATAGGACCCTGGACAGGTCACCAATCTATCACAGGGCAGACACACAGACATGCACAATCACACATACATTCACACCTAACGTGTGACTGACTGGAGGAAACTCACTCAGACACAGGGAGAACATGCAAACTCCACAAAGAAAGGACCCAGCTGGGGAATCGAACACAGACCCTTCTTGCTGTGAGGCAAAAGTGCTATTCACTGCAGTAGTCAGCCCTAGCCTGAACTGAAATGTGGTCTCAGGTACAAATCACACCTTTATTTCTTGGTGCAAATCTAGTCGACTTAGGCAAGCAAATGACATGCATCTACTTCAACAGTGATATGGACTGTCTTTATGAATGTAAATCATAGTGATTTGCAACAATTCACAGCTATTCAAAAAATTCAACACAAATGCCTCAATGCCATATTTTCCCCAAATACTGATGCTGAAAGTTTTAGTGTAGCTTATACCAATCAGGCATTTTTTTCTTTACAAACTAATTTTTAAAAATCTTAAAAGCTATTTTAATTGAAGTACTTCAATTAAAACTGAACTATGTAAGTTTCAGGAATTTGGAGACATAAGAATATAAGAATTTGGAGACCTCTCTGGTAGAAATGTATAACTGCATGCAAGGTGAAGAAGAACATTTTGTCATATTGTGCTTTGGACCTCTTCCCTGAGCAGATGAATCTGACAACTGCGAGCATGTTGAAAGAGAATTGAAAGAGAACTAAACTTTGGTGTCCTACAAGGATTTAAGTGAATGATCTACTTGTTATCATCAAATCTTTTTAAGTGTAATGTTGATTTTGCAATTGAGACCCAAACATTGAGTCTCAATTTTTGAGTCTGTGTGTGATGCTAATATGTAAAGATGTACGTCAGGGTCCGGAAACCTTCTGTGAAATCTGACCCAACACCTCTGACTTCAAAATTATGATTTCAGGCTTTACACGGTGAAGCACGCACATCAAGTATTGACTGACTCAATAATGCTATAATACATTACTTTTACTTTTACTTATATTGCAGCCTAACATGTAAATGTACACTATCATGCTAAAACTTCTCAAACGCTCTACTACCCCACACACAATGTGACTATTTCAGGACAGATTTGTTACATGTTTAGATTCATTCTTAATTACCCTTCCATATACCATCCAACATTTTCAGCTCATATCGACCCAATATCAACACCCAACACCCAAAATGCCATCCCTACAGCCCAGTCATCACCTTCACATCAGTGCAGCAAACATACCCTAAACTACCAACACTTTCTGCAGAGCACTCTGATCAATGCTTAGACCAAATCTTGTAAGAACTCAACAATGCTTACAGTGTGGGTATAAAAATACAGTTATCATTTATGCCTTTAGGCTTTTTCACTGGAAAAAGTCTTCTGATACCAGCACAAAACCCACTTCAGTAATACATTACACCTTTTGACCATACCAGTACACACACACATTCACACCCATCCTCTGCTAACCACTTCAAAGCAGACCTTTGATGTTAGACAGCTATAATTATCCATGCCATCCAGTGGGAACTTTTCTTTGGTGACAGAATTCTCCAACACTACAGGCTTCATTTGTATTAAAGCATGTAATTCTTTGAACGTTGGTTTGCAGTGGCTCAGCACAATCTTCAATTCTAGGTCATTTCTTCCTTTTCTAAGTGGTATCTGTACAGTTCATGCATAATTGTGAAAGAGCCATGAGCCAAAGCAAGAAAATCTGGCCTTTTCTACGTGTGCGGAACGTTAAAGCACATAAAACTTCTCTTTTCTGAAATGCAAGATATGTCCTGGTGCAGAATATTAAAAATGTTTCTATGATGTCAAAAGTAATTTATATTACACACTCATTCAGCAAATGAATAAAAACACAATAGAAATGTGCTGTTTAAAAAAAAAGAGATAAAATGCCTAACCAGACCAATCTGAAAACCGTTGTCCCCTTATATTCAAATAAACATGCTTGGTTGACATTCTAGCGTTTCAGACTGCTACACCACTAAAATCCACTACACACTACAGTCCTAAACTGATACTGTACATCATTTTAAAGTGAAGCAGCAAACGACGCGAGCCTTGCGGTTGTTGAGGGCAAGGCTTAATACTCAGTTAAAGAAAATATACAGGCTAACAGCTCAGTGAAGCTTGACAGTTCTGTCATATTTTCAAGTATGTTATTTTATGCTTTGCTAATCCAAAAAGCTCACATCCCATAGCTTACAGTGGCATCAGGTTCAACACAGATCAAATAGGAGGCCTTTCATTTACTGTAAAAAAAAAATAAACAAGAAAAATATTAAAATTCAATGTGTGGGACAGCGTGGAGCGCCAGATAGAACAATGGATCTTTAGCAAGTGGATTACAAATATGCTAGCCAACGCAGTTGCTAAATTTGTAAGTTACACATTACACACCTTTAAAACTTACTAAAACTTTAGCTAGAGCTCACTAGCTAGCATATTTTCAAGTTATTTTACCTCATTCCTTTAAACATCACATTTACTGCTTGTACTGTACTTGTAGAACTTCGTTCTGGAGTTAGCAATATGACAATATTTTATTATTATTGTGATAAATTACATCACAATATGCTTTTCTGAACATATTGTAGATATCATCAGTACAGTTCTACACAATTCATTAGAAAGTCAGCAAAATTAGGCCTGGATATTGGATTTCATTTTATTATTATGATTATTGTGCTTTTATGTGTGGCATTACAAGTTTTATTTTGTCCATTCCAACGTTTTAAATCACAATTTTTAATGTGATATAATATTTATAATAATTAAGTAATGTGATATAATATTTGTGCCATATTGTCCACCTCACTTCTGGCTGAGGGTTTTTCTACAATAAAAGGCAGCTTATTTGAAGCTGTTTTAAACTAAACTGGTTTTTAGAAGGGCTTTGCTTTTTTGTATAATACAATGTCTGCAGCAAATGACAACACTGCAATTTTCTACTAAGGACTCAATTTAGACCTGAACCTCGACTCAACCCAAACTCACATGAAGTGTCTTGTAAATGTCTCTGGTATACAGTTAATCAGTCTTTCTATAGGTTTGTATACACTAGACTACTGCACTGTACTACACCGAGTTACTTAGGGCTGCACGATAAATTGCATTTTTATCGTTACTGCAGTATGAGTAACAGAAATGATCAAGTTATCTCAAATGGGCAGCACCAGAGAGATGTCATTACATTGGGATTGAACTCTGCTCTCCCATAATGAGCATGTGTAACTTAACCATTTGGCTAAACAGCTAACTAAAAACCACACAAGTGCACAGTCAAAATCTACTCCATCCTCTACTCCAGCCTTTTAATGCACAAAAAATGTGCTGTTAGTATTTCATTTCTTTTTTATGCACAGTAGTAAATAAGGCTTTTGTAATTTTGCATTTTGCTATTTGCTTAAAGGAAAGTTTAGTTAGATTTCTGTTTATACATCCAAAAAAGTGGTACTTGGGTCACATCCAGTCAGAGGCAAACGATTTTAATAACACTTTACTGCTTCTTATATCATCATCATAGTATCCAACAATTTTACCGAACATTGCATTTTATGTAAACGTAAATATACAGCCCAGTAGTTACTTAATGCATTGGATGTTAAAAGGTTGGAATTTGAAGGGACTGACCAAATCAGAAAGCATATGTAGTTTCCCTGGGGCTTTAATAGAAAATACTTATACTTCAAATGAACTGCACAGTCATGCAGGATAATTCCTACTGAAACATCTAAAGTGGACTAGGCCTTCAGACTGCTGTGAAGTTTGGCCTTACCTCAGCCAGGAAATGCTTTCTATGTACAATAACATCCTGTTTACCAATCTGCAGAGAATGATAAAAAAAAAGAAAAGAAAAATAAAAGGAGTGCTTTTCTCTACAAGAGCAATGCCCAGCACAGGCCATCTGCAAACAAACCAAAAAACTAACAGATTACTGGTCCATCACAATGCTAGACACTGGGTTGTTTGTGGTGTAGTACTCTCTGTAATCACTTGGAAATCTCTGTGTGTAAAATATACTCTTATCAGGAGATGGAGAGAGAGAGGGAAGGGAGAGAAAGAGAAACAAAATGGAGAATGAGAGTGAGAAAGAGTGTGAAATGAGTGTGTTTCAGAGGAAGAGAGTGTGAAGTTTTCTTTAAAAACCCTGGACGCATAAAGATTGTTGTGGCAAAGCTAGAACACACAGTAGCTGCTCAAAGAAGCACAAAATCACATAAGGTGAAAAGTTCTCTCGTTCTCTCTCTCTCTCTCTCTCTCTCTCTGTCTCTCTGTCTCTCTGTCTCTGTCTCTCTCTCTGCAATATGTCTGTCTCTTTTAGACATTATCATAATTTTATCCTTTTATTTGTATAGCATTTACTACAGCAGATGTTATCTTAAATGTGTTAAATTTAAAAGACCCCTAATGAGCACTGCTACAGCAGACCATGCTAGCAAAACTCAGAGCAAGAAAGGAAGCAGAGCAGAGGAAGAAAAACTGAGAGGAACCAAGGAACCAACTCTGAGAACCTGGCTGATGTTCTAGGCAGCTTCTGCCTGTATCTAGAAGGCCAGCCACCCCTCATACCTGTAGTAGAACTGATGCAGTACTGAGGAACAGGGAGGGTATGGGGTGGCAGTGGGGATCGTGAACGCTTTCTCACAGGAACAGAGGGTGAGGATTTTTGTAGGGCATTAGAAATGTGTAGGGCATTAGATTGGAAAAAGGAGGAATTTCAGGCATATTCTTCCCCCCAAACTTCAGTTAGAACATAACGACATTTGGAAGAACTGCTGAGAGTAATCAAGACCTTAAAAAAGTAAGCTCCCTAAGAGCAGAAAGAAGAACCATTGAGAAGAACCACAACTCAAAGCTAAACTCCCTAAGAGCATGAGGAAGAACTACTGAGAGGAACCAAGACTCAAGAGCAAAGCTGCCTATGAGCATAAGAAGTAACACTGAGAGGAACCAAGACTCAAAAGAGAAAACTCCAAAACTTAATAGCATGAGGAAGAACCACGACTCAAAAGGGGGATCCCATCCTCCTCTGGGATGCACAGTTTGGATTATTGTCATCAGGACACGAGCAAGACAAAATAGATTAAACTAAAGAACTGAGATGTAAGGTCCAGTAGATACACCACCGGCTGGTGGGAAAGACTGTAAAGATCTAGAGTCTAATCTAATGACTGTGTGGGACACATACAGAATGGCAATACAGAACCCTGTTGGAACCCAAACAGGATTTTAGATCTAGAAAATGGTGGTACACATAGCAGTTGGTAGATGTAGAATAGGGTGGGAAAGAAGTTCAATATAAGTGTCAAAAAGGATTAGAATTTCCAAAAGCGGTTAGGAGTTCAAGTAAGACTAAGAGTCCAAGTGAGGCTCTATATCGAACTATATTATTAAAAACTTTACACACATTTGTAACATCATCAGTTAAACTGTCAAGTTTTATTCCAGTCATCCTCCTGCTGAAAGCATTCATTTGCAACAAAGCAATTATCCCTCTTATCACCCTATATCAGTATTTAACGCGGACTAAACAGTTCTACATGAAGCATGAACTTCGAGCCCATTACTGCACTCAACAAGTCATTTGAACTGCTGAATATGGAAATGAGTTACTGTGCAATCCAGACTGCTTTGTGCTATGCAGTGCTAAATGCAAACAAAGTATCGTTTTGCAAACTCAGGCATAAATGTGAGGTTTAGAGCATTGAATGAGGGTCCAACCTCTGCTTTTCTGAACAGGAAAGTTGACAAAAGGCTTCATGGGTTAAAAAGGAAAAACAAAACCTCACCTTCTGTATCTGATTATCACAGTCTCTAATCAGTGGTGAGCATTTTACAGGTAGCCTGAGTAGTCTCTACAGGAGAGCATGCTGCTGTAATCAGTGTACCAGATTTGCAGGAAGGACCATTTTCCACAGGGTTTCCCTTAGGATTGGGCATTATTCATTTTTCAAAATTGGCAATAGGCCTTTTTTAAATATCCCCATAGGCAATTTGGCCCTTTAAAAAATCAGCATTTTATAATTTGGCCTCACGCTGACACTGAATGGTTTCCCGCAGCACCCTTTGACAGTCAAATGTGTTCAGAATCTTTGAAAGAAACTTTCAAATACAGAAGCCAGTTTTGCATGGTGTTTCTGTAAAAGGTTGCACTTGCACACCTATAGAGGCTGGTTTTGTAAGAGGTTTCTGTGGAGGTGATTTTTGCATGGGATTTCTGTCAAGAACATTTTAGCAAGGGTCTTTCTGTTTAAGCTAGTTTAGTATGAGGTTTCTGTAGAAGCAGAATTTGCATGGGTTACCTGTAGAGGCTGGTTTTGTACAGCAGTGATCACCAGTCCTGCTCCTGAAGATCTATCTTCCTGTGGGATTCAACTCCAAACCTGATCAAACTCATTAAGTGGATTGATGATCTGGATGGGACATGTTCAATCATTGTTGAATTCTTGAGGGTAGATCTCCAGACACAGGGCTGGGAACTACTGCTGTAGAGGTTGAATCCAGAGGAAAATTCTATTGCTCAAATGTGATGAGACCTCCTGAGGTGACTCTACTAAAATCCCTTGGGAGGAATAACATTAGACAAAAGAGAGGCATCAGATATTATGGCTCAAATAAAACAATAACAGTTACTCCATGTGTCAAAACTGAGAAGCCCTTTCAAAGGGGAAATAGTTGAGTTTTTAGTAGTAGATAAACAGGACGTTAATATCTTGGCAAATTTAAGCACAATGTGTGATTTTATTTAGTTGTCTCCTAAAACTCAAGAAGAGACACATGAGATTACTGGCAGCTTTTTCTAAGGAGAAATATCTGAGCAGCATCTAAGCAAAAGTCACTTTGTCTTTCCAGATGTTCTCCTTGTCTAAGAGAAACAATTCTTTCCTATGGATTTGTCTGTCTGGTTTGGCACAGGATTTCTGTACAGGCTGGTTTTGTATGGGGTTCCTGTAGAGATCGTTTTTGCATGGGCTTTCTGTGAAGTTCATATTTGCATGGGGTTTCTTTAGAGGCCACTTTGCATGGTCTTTCTGTACAGGCTGTTTCTTAAGGGGTTCTTATAGAGGGGAGTTTTGCATGGGGTTTCTGTAGAGGCTGTATTTGCATGGGGTTCCTATAGAGGCTGGATTTAAATGGGATTTTAGTCAAGCCTGTATTTGCATGGGCTGTCATCAGAGGCTAGCTCTGCATGGGGTTCCTGTAGAGGCTGTATTTGCATGGGGTTTTAGTCAAGCCTGTGTTTGCATGGGCTTTTTGTAGATGCTGTATTTGCATGGGGTTTCTACAGAGGTCGTTTTTGCATGGGGTGTCTGTAGAGACAGTATTTACAAGGGGTTTTGTAAAGCCTGTGTTTGCATGTGCTTTCTGTAGAGGCTGTATTTGCATGGGCCTTCCTTCGAGGCTAGTGCTGCCTAGGGTTTCTGTAGAGGTCATATTTACATGGGGTTTCTGTAGAGCTTTCGTTGAGGCTAGTTTTGCTTAGGGTTTCTGTAAAGGTTTTCCATGGGGTTTGTGCAGAACATGGTTCTGCATGAGCGTTCTGATTTTTTCATTTCCTTCTGTAGAGGCCGTTTTGTTTTTTGCATGGGACATCAGTAGTGGCTGGTTTTGCACGCCTCTGTCCTACGGCTGTGTGTTATGAGTCACCTCGCTATTCTCCAGCTGTCAGTCAGAGCCAACGGCCGCATTAATGCCTGCAATATGGTGCACATCTCTGTCTCTGTATCATTCTTCCTTTATCACTTTGCATCTCTTGCTCTGTTGTTCAGTTCTGGGTAGTGGGCTTTACTGGCATGACTGCTGTATATCGCCAATGCACTTACAAGGTGGAAGGGAATACAATACACACACAAACAATAACAGTAAATGAATTGTCTTTCTCTCCTCCTCTTTCTCTCCTGCTCCATCTTTGTTTGAATATGCCCATAACCACTCGGTAGTTTAAGTACTAGCTACCACCGTGTGACTGATTCCAGGTAGAGCTCTTAGGCCACTTCTGCCTTGCCCTCATGGCTCCTTCTGTACACATTTACTATCCTGCAGCATTAAGGAGACTCATGCCAAAGGCTGCTAGGAGCTGTTTTAGTGCCTGTGCACTTGAAAGCTGAATGCAAAAAAGAGAGAGCGCGAGCTGCCGCACAGGGAAGTGTGTCCTACTTCTTCCTCCGCCTGTTTATGATACAATTTGACAAGGAGCTTCCCATGGTGCAGTGATTCATCGGGGGAAATAACAGCTTGTTGCTGGGCTCCAGCTAAAGGAGCAGGCGATGACGCTGGTCGACATCCCGCATGTAATTAACAACAGAATTGACAGCGTGGCCTGACATGCAAGATCAGCCTCGCTAATGGGAAGCTAAATGGTGAAATTCTCTAAGACTGTGAGAAATGTCAAGCGAGGGATGGGAGATGCTAGGAAAGTAAAGTGAAAGGAAAATGAACAGAATGCCACAACTGAAGAATAATTCTATCTAATTATAACACCATGCACCCTTTCAGAGGGTAATCTAGGAGTTTTCCATAGCTAGATTGATGTCTGCTATAAAAGACAGTAAGAGGCCATTATATCTTCAACAGATATACAGCGCCCTCCGCAAATATAGACAACCCTGGTAAACATTAGCAAAACAGTCTGTAAAAACAATTCTTTTTGCTTGTCCTTTAGATCTTTCATTCAAAATATTAAGAAAAATCTACATTTTATTTGAAAGTAGAATTCAAAGAAAGAAATCTTACAGTGAAATAAATATATTTTTTCTCAAATCTTTGCATACCACAATTGTTGACATGCCTAAAATGATGATGAGTAAAAACTGACTGAAGTATATTCCTATTGACATTTCATGTTTCAAAGTTCACCAGAATAGTTAGGAAAACTTGGACAGCCATGACCTCCTGAATCACTGGGGTGTAAATGAAAGATGATACACTGGCCAAATTCCCTCAATCACCCATTGCTATGAGAAAGACCAGACAACACAGCAATTAAAGGCCTCAAAAGATTGTTGAGCTGCACAAATCAAGTAATGGCTACAAGAAAAAAACCTAAACAGATGAAAATGCCCATTTTCACTATCGCAGCAATAATTACGTTTAAATGAACTACAGATATTTCTTGGAGTTCAGTCTTGAATACTGAGGCCATAAAGTCCTCTGACCTACAATCAAACACCACTTATATAACCACAGGTTGTTTGGAAGAGTTGGCAGAAAAAAACCTCAAGGTGTCAAGGACCAGCAAACATAAGCTCATATAGTTTGCCAGATGCATCAGATAAGACCAAAATGGAATTTTCTGGCAAAGACCAGAGACTTGGCATAGACACAAAGAAAAGTTTTCATGCATCCCCACTGTGGTGGTTTTGTGATGTTGGAGGGTCATTTTTCTTCCAAAGGCTGGTCAACTTGTTTGTACAGTATCATGGACTTCAAGTACCAGCAGATACTAAAGCAAAACCAGCCATGAAGTTTAAACTGTGCCATAGTCGGATCTTTTAGCAGGAAAATGCCCCAAAGCACACCTTAAAATCAACACAAAAAATGGTTCACTGACTACTGAATCAAAGTTTTACCATAGCCATCACCAAATTGCTCAGAATTAACCACACTTATGGCAGGCGTATGAGTGCAAACTCAAAATGTGTCTTGATTCGATCACAATTTGTCCCCACAGTGAGGAATTTAATGTTTGAATTACTAAGACGGCAGCTAATCAGGCAAACTGCATGTCTGCCCACTAACCTCACTCGTGAGACGCAGGCTTTAAAAGGCATAATAGAGCCATCAACAAGCTCGAGACAAAACAGAAAATGAAAATTCAATGCAGAAGAGATTGCAGTGTTAATACGTAAAGCCCCTTCCCACCAAAACATTCTATAGGGGTGTCACTGTAAATAAGAGTCTCTGCCCATGCGGTCACATCATGGTATATTTCATGCCTTGTACACCTGGTTCTGAGAGTTTAAAGAGTGTTTCTCTCAGTAAATATTCTTTGGGCACAGTTTACATCTAGTTTAAAAGAAAGAAAATCATCAAAAAACTGTCTGCTCAGCTGCTCTAACTTCGGTAAATCAAGCGGAATACGTGATCAGCTATGTGTGATATCTTCACCCACTTTTCGCGTGACCTTCCCATGTTTTGCGTGGCCCTCCTTGTAAATACATTTTGCTTTTTACCATGCACAAGGCCTATAAACTGCACGTTTATTCTCAAGTACTAAACACGTGGGCAGAATATGTGCCTGAAAGTGGTGCAAAGGGCTCACTAAACCAGGCCTTGATTCTTTGAGAAGAGTTTAAATAGTCAGAGAAAGATGACCGGGTGTGAGTGAGGCAGGACTGGTGATCAGAAGACCATGAAAAAGCACTGTATGTCAAGTGCTGTATGTTCTCCTGGGGAAGGTGTAACAGCATATTAAGATGCTTTATTGAATATGTCATGTACCTTGGGAGCAAAAAGAATTTATTAAAATGAAAATAATTGTCCGATTACAATAATCATTAATCAAGTTATCTGTCTGTTGTAAAAAGCGCTATATAAATAAACTTTGCTTGCTTGACTTGACTTGAGATATGATCACCACTTCTGAAAGATGAGGTATTTTGTATGTTAATTTTAGTATAACTTCGTTGTTGCAGCTCTTAGCCATTATACGACCATCTAGAGCTTCATTCATCATCCTGGACATTTCTTAGTGTTTTTTTTTTTTTTTATCTTCTCATAAATTATTTTGACCTTGGAAGTTGCACAGTACTACCACATAAGAAACATTTTATATGTTTATCTGTAAATTTAATCTATATTTTTGAAAATATAAATTCCAGACATTTGAATGGGGATTCCAAGTTTTTGAATGGCCATGATGTATACATGTATACACACAGAGAGTTTTAGTCCATCAGTATACACACAGAGAGTTTTAGTCCATCAGTATACACACAGAGAGTTTTAGTCCATCGGTATACACACAGAGAGTTTTAGTCCATCGGTATACACACAGAGAGTTTTAGTCCATAGGTATACACACGAAGAGTTTTAGACCATAGGTATACACACGAAGAGTTTTAGTCCATAGGTATACACACGAAGAGTTTTAGTCCATAGGTATACACACAGAGAGTTTTAGTCCATAGGTATACACACGAAGAGTTTTAGTCCATAGGTATACACACAGAGAGTTTTAGACCATAGGTATACACACGAAGAGTTTTAGTCCACAGGTATACACACAGAGAGTTTTAGTCCATCAGTATACACACAGAGAGTTTTAGTCCATCGGTATACACACAGAGAGTTTTAGTCCATCGGTATACACACAGAGAGTTTTAGTCCACAGGTATACACACAGAGAGTTTTAGTCCACAGGTATACACACAGAGAGTTTTAGTCCATCAGTATACACACAGAGAGTTTTAGTCCATCGGTATACACACAGAGAGTTTTAGTCCATAGGTATACACACAGAGAGTTTTAGTCCATAGGTATACACACGAAGAGTTTTAGTCCATAGGTATACACACGAAGAGTTTTAGTCCATAGGTATACACACAGAGAGTTTTAGACCATAGGTATACACACAAAGAGTTTTAGTCCATAGGTATACACACAGAGAGTTTTAGTCCACAGGTATACACACAGAGAGTTTTAGACCATAGGTATACACACAGAGAGTTTTAGACCATAGGTATACACACAGAGAGTTTTAGACCATAGGTATACACACGAAGAGTTTTAGTCCATAGGTATACACACAGAGAGTTTTAGTCCATAGGTATACACACAGAGAGTTTTAGACCATAGGTATACACACAGAGAGTTTTAGTCCACAGGTATACACACAGAGAGTTTTAGTCCATCAGTATACACACAGAGAGTTTTAGTCCATCGGTATACACACAGAGAGTTTTAGTCCATAGGTATACACACAGAGAGTTTTAGTCCATAGGTATACACACGAAGAGTTTTAGTCCATAGGTATACACACGAAGAGTTTTAGTCCATAGGTATACACACAGAGAGTTTTAGACCATAGGTATACACACAAAGAGTTTTAGTCCATAGGTATACACACAGAGAGTTTTAGTCCACAGGTATACACACAGAGAGTTTTAGACCATAGGTATACACACAGAGAGTTTTAGACCATAGGTATACACACAGAGAGTTTTAGACCATAGGTATACACACGAAGAGTTTTAGTCCATAGGTATACACACAGAGAGTTTTAGTCCATAGGTATACACACAGAGAGTTTTAGACCATAGGTATACACACAGAGAGTTTTAGTCCATAGGTATACACACAGAGAGTTTTAGACCATAGGTATACACACAGAGAGTTTTAGACCATAGGTATACACACAGAGAGTTTTAGTCCATAGGTATACACACAAAGAGTTTTAGACCATAGGTATACACACAGAGAGTTTTAGACCATAGGTATACACACAGAGAGTTTTAGACCATAGGTATACACACAGAGAGTTTTAGTCCATAGGTATACACACAAAGAGTTTTAGACCATAGGTATACACACGAAGAGTTTTAGACCATAGGTATACACACGAAGAGTTTTAGACCACAGGTATACACACGAAGAGTTTTAGACCATAGGTATACACACAGAGAGTTTTAGACCACAGGTATACACATGAAGAGCTTTAGTCCATAGGTATACACACAGAGAGTTTTAGACCATAGGTATACACACAGAGAGTTTTAGACCATAGGTATACACACGAAGAGTTTTAGTCCATAGGTATACACACAGAGAGTTTTAGACCATAGGTATACACACAGAGAGTTTTAGACCATAGGTATACACACAGAGAGTTTTAGACCATAGGTATACACACGAAGAGTTTTAGTCCACAGGTATACACACAGAGAGTTTTAGTCCACAGGTATACACACAGAGAGTTTTAGTCCATAGGTATACACACAGAGAGTTTTAGACCATAGGTATACACACAGAGAGTTTTAGTCCACAGGTATACACACGAAGAGTTTTAGTCCACAGGTATACACACAGAGAGTTTTAGTCCACAGGTATACACATGAAGAGTTTTAGACCATAGGTATACACACAGAGAGTTTTAGTCCATAGGTATACACACAGAGAGTTTTAGACCATAGGTATACACACAGAGAGTTTTAGTCCACAGGTATACACATGAAGAGTTTTAGACCATAGGTATACACACAGAGAGTTTTAGTCCATAGGTATACACACAGAGAGTTTTAGTCCATAGGTATACACACAGAGAGTTTTAGACCATAGGTATACACACAGAGAGTTTTAGTCCACAGGTATACACACGAAGAGTTTTAGTCCACAGGTATACACACAGAGAGTTTTAGTCCACAGGTATACACACGAAGAGTTTTAGTCCACAGGTATACACACAGAGAGTTTTAGTCCACAGGTATACACACAGAGAGTTTTAGACCATAGGTATACACACAGAGAGTTTTAGTCCACAGGTATACACACAGAGAGTTTTAGTCCACAGGTATACACACAGAGAGTTTTAGTCTACAGGTATACACACAGAGAGTTTTATGGCGGAACCTTATTTTAGCCACATGTCTGCATTTTAGAAGAGGTAGTGAGACTGTATCCCTGTCCCTCATGGCCACATGGTGAGCAGCTGGATCCCATTTGTTTTGAAACTAATGTGCCCCAAAGTCTGAAAATCTGAAAATGTGTGCCATTAAGTAAAACTTGTTTGTGTTTTAATGAAAAATATGATGATTTATGTGTGTACAACTGCTAAAAACTGTGATTGCTAGTTATGCTTAATATTAACAAAAATTGTCACAATCAAAATGCCACTACTTAAACATTTACTAAAGTTCAGTATTATTATTATTATTATGAATTTAGCAGTGACAAAATGTAATGTCCAAATCAATTGTCCTGCTAAAATAACTACGGTATCATATAATTTCCAAAACATTTGTATTGGTTCATTAATCATGAAATGTTCACACAATGTAAAAGGCAGTTCATTTGCCTTTCAAACCAAAAGAGGACTAATTTGTGCAGTGTAAATTCAGAGTTACTGTTCTGTAAATATGAAACAAAGCTAAATGACTAAATCTACTAGCGAATGTTAAACCTTCCACGTTTTCATTTACTATTCATTACAATATAAAACATTTACTCTGGTTTTTGGAATACTGTTTTTGTTTGAATAATGAAACTGGCCCTAAAGCCTATCCATAGCAGGGAGGGCGTTTTTTTGTCAGAGTTATCCTGCTTTCTGGCTGTGATCGTATCAGGGCTCCAATTGGCCATGTTGACACAGAGACGGTCCTGCTCCGCTGGCCGCTCCATTCACCCTCTAATCCCCTCTGTTATCACAGTGAGGGACTGTGTCAGCATGCCGCTTTGTGTCTGCCCTAATCGTGCCATTAGCCCATGAGGAAGCAGCTGCAGCTCGTGACGCTGGTGCATTGTGGGGCTGGATTACAGAAGCATGCAGCACACACTTATGCCCGTCCAGAGAGCGAGTTTTACCCACAGCACAGTGAGAGAAATCCTGCCACCACTGCACTTTCTCTAAACCAGGCCCAGTACACAGCCAGACACACGCTTATTCAACTGTTTCATGCAGCCTATAGAGCAGTGTTAACCAGCCATGATCCGTGCTCTGATATAGTGCAGCGAATCTACTGAAAGGACCGTGAACTGAAGCTTGGGAACATCAACCTTATCAGAATGTTTCCTTGGTTGGTTTGCATTTATTTTGTTAGTCTGTTTATACTTTTAGCTATAGTTCATGTATGTGCTACAAACAGCCAAAGAAAGAATAATATTACAAATTTAAACTGAGAGATTTTTGCCCTTTTGTGTTTTTGTCTATTGGGTCTGAGTTGGGTGGTACTACATTGGATGGCAATGATGTCAGGCAATCCTTCAAAACAATCAGAATTAGGGTAGTTTATTCATCAGTGGCTCCTGTCCTCAGCCCCACACCAAATACACCAAAGTCTCTTTAGTTGTGTCTGACCTGCTACCAGTGTGTGAGCTAGCTTACATTTTAAACCCCCCTTAACTGTGGTGTCTGCAGGGCCTGTTATGATAGATCAGCTTCAGAATTTCACATAAGTGAAAGTAGGCTGCAGAGAGCAGCTTTTTAACAGAGCTGCTCCTCCTAGAACTCTACTGTGATTGGATATCTGAGCTACCAAGCAGACTGTGCAAGCAACTGAACTACGTTCTTTGTTGGCTAGTAAATTGCTCACTTGGCTCGAATGGTTTGTCTATCACAGCAATGAAAGTATTGTAACTTTACTACAAATGCTAACACAGTTTGGATTGGCCAATCTGACTTCTGCCAGAATATAAAAGCTTTAAGAAAAATGGCCGTCACTGTCCAGTCTACAACATCCATACAGGTCCAAATCAGGCAGATAAGATTTTGTAGCTTTTTGCTCAATGTAAAATAATGCTTAGGACTTTTTTTTACTTTTCTTTTTCCAAATTTGGTGATTATCAAATCATAAATCAACACAAAGTCACATAGTCAACAGTGTCCTAGTTATTTGATAACAATTATGGAGAAAAAAATATTTTATATCCAAACATCCAAGACGATTTCCATTCTGCAAAATGTCAGGGTGTTTCCAAAATTCTGATAGGCTGTATATATTGTGTAGAAGTTATATAATATAAAAATAAATTATTTACATGCTGCTGTTGTGGCATAACATTGGTCAGTTTGGAAGCAGTTTCAGTGCAGCATGTACTCCGTCCATCTCTGTGACTGAAAGGTGGGGTGCAGGATTGATTTCAGAAGCAGAAGATCAACATGCTAGTCTATTGACTGTTGACGTTATCACAGCATTGCGCCAATTGTGCAAGATTTCAGTTAATGGCTTCATCCTTATAAAGCATGATTTCATAAATTAGTTATTGATAAAGAGGTAAAAGCCTTTCAATAGCAGAGGATGTTGAGGCTGAATACAGATAAAATAGGATAACCACACATCCACAAGATTATAGCACAAGTCCACCGGATTATACAACAAATCCACAAGATTACACCACAGGTTTACAAGGTTATACCCCAAATCCAGAATATTATACAAGTCTACAAGATTACACCACAAGTCTACAATATCATACCACAAGTCTACATGATTATACAACGAGTCTACAAGATTCCACTACAACTCCACTAGACTGTACTACAAGTCCACAAGACTTCAAACCAAGTCTACAAGGGTACACAACACTACACTAATCTCCACCAGATTGTACTACAAGTCTACAAGATTACACCACAAGTCCACATGATTATCCCAAAGGTCTAAGAGATTTTGGCACAAGTCCAGTCATCACTTTGATTTACTACACTGATAGCAAAAACTGTTCTATGCAGTACCACAAAAACATTCTGTGACTATTGTTTTACTGTAGCACAAACCTTTAAGGATCTATATAGAATAATCTCTGAACGTATATTTAAAGAACTATACAACTGATTCTGCCTCATAGAGAACACCCATTCAGTCATGCAAAAACGGTCATTTGAGTTTTAGTTTGATATAGAACCATTACTGATATCTGAGGAAACCCTTCTTAAGGATATAGTACAGACAGTTCAATGACTTGGATGTTCCAATACCTTCCCAGATATGCTGATAATCTTTGAAGATTGACACTGTTATTGATTCAGTGAGAATCAGCTCTCTCCATTTGCTTTTTATTACTGATCACCAGGGAAGACGCATATGACCAACAGCTAAACCCCAAAAGCACTGGTCAGCAAATCCTAAAGGTTGCTTACTACAGAAACACAACAGCTACTGAAAAGCTCCATCACAGTCAGGGATTGCAAATCAACAAAATGATAACCAAGCCTTGCTGCTGTATTGTCTAAAATACTGATGATGGAAGTGAGCATGTCTTAACTGCAGAAACAAAGCTTTTGAATACAAAAGCTATACAAAAGTAAATCATTGCTCTCAGAATCTTGTAGTAACTTTACAGAGGAAGGAACAAGAATTCTGAGCTTTTAATAGAAGTTCTTTTTTTTAAGTAATTTGGTCCATTTCTATTGTTCAGTCATGAAATTTTAATAAAAGGCAAAGGGTAAATGGACTTTTCACACTATGCGAAAAAAAAACAACTGAAAAATTGAGATACAAGTGTTTTGCTTGACAGTGACAATATATTGGAAACAATGTTCAGCAGAAAATTCTGGATAGGATATCGCAGGGAAAAAAATTGTGAATCTGATCCCATCCTGTAACAAATCTATCATGAAATTGCACTAACACTGCACTGTCCGATGTGATGTTAGCTGTGTTATAGATGTTAGTGAAGTGCTTCAGTTAAAAAGTTCATGCTGAAACACATTCTTAGTGGACACGTCTTTGCAATCACATGATTCACTCTCTAAGTGACGGGGTGTGAAGTGCAACTGGCGTTACATACTTACAGCTTACGGTAACACATAGGGTACTGTATATAAGGCTACGTGACACCTACATAAACTTGACGACTGTCATAAATGTTTATGAAAGCATATTCTAATAAGCATTTAAAAACATTAATGTATGGTGATGTTAGATGTTCTGACAAGCTTATGTGTCATGTAGCTTTATGAACAGTACCCTACAGTAAAGTATTACCCAACTTACATAATGTAGCTTTTTGTTTCTATCCACTCCATCGACCCCATGCTTTTTTTATTTTTCTATTTTAAATTGTTATGAAAAGGTACAAATATACCCCCATTCCCTGGGAAAGGGAATATTATTTAGCTCTAAAATGTATTTAACCCCTTAAACGACCAGGGTGTGCTGGCAGACCCACAGTTTTATTGCACACTGCTATAACATAAGAAAAGCTCAACCAGTTCGCCCTGTAGTTACAGAATATTACGCCTCAGGATGTAATAAGCATGGGATTTAAAGGTTATGGTACAGTTGGACCTTAAGATTTTAGGGTACATTTACATTATTTATTTAATGTAAATGAAATGTACTTTAATTAATGAAATGTACCTGGACAGTACCCTTTTTTCCTGACAGTGTATATATATATACACTGTATATATGACTTTTTTTCAGGGTGTGGTGAATAACATCATAGCTGTGATGATCCACTCAGACCAAACCACGGCTACAATGCCTTCATTCTCAATTTAGCACCTTAAAAATCAATATCGGCATCAGCAAGAAAAGTTTCATATTTGTCAGACCCCAGAGCAGACTCAAGCTCTTTTTTACGATATAGCACACGCACTTAACGAGCTCATCTGTTCCCGACCGCTGAAAGTGCCCAGTGTGACAGCAGCTGCTGAAAGAGTGTGAGATAGATTTCAGAGATAGTGCACCGAGCAAGGCCTTGGACAGCTCCGTAAGTGAGTGCTTTATCTGATCTGATGTGTGAGAAATCTCATTTCATCAGGTCGAGAATCCACCAGGACTTACGCACACTCTCTCACGCATGCCGAAGGAGCAGTACGGAAACCCAAAGGAGACAATTTGCTCGATCTGTACTTCAATCAGTCGGCTGAAAAAAAGGGAAAGTTTTCTGGACTGACTGTCTGAACCATGTTCTAGATATTTAATGTGTCCAGTGTGTATATCAAAGATTAAAACAAACCCAAACTCACACACACCAGTGAAGACATTTTACAACACTTGGAAACATCTGTACTCCAAAATTCTTAAAAATAAAGGTTGCTAAATGTTCTTGGATTGGTTGTATGCTTCGATGGGATTAGTGTACAACACTTACATTATGTGGACACTCTGTAAACGATAAAACGCACATCTCATTTACAAAAACGATTCTTTATAGAACCATCTATAAACTTCTTTTGGGAGCCACAGCTGCTTCTTATATTGCATTGCTTTAAAGAACCCCTTTCAGCACTTTGATTTTTCATTGGGTATTCCAGCCTAAAACTAGAGTTTCATGTGTTATTTGTCATGTTATGCAACATTATGTAGCGCAGGTCTGACAGAATTTACTATTTCTCAAATATATATATATATATAGTTCATCTGAGCTCTGTCACTACAATACCCAGCATGAATTACACAAACACATCATACAACAATTGGGAATCCCTGTGATGTCAACCAATCCTGACTACTATCTTAGCCACCGATCTATAGGCTAATAAATACAACTAATGTAGCATTAGCATAACTCATAAAGGAAACAGTCTGTCTTTACTCAGTATAAAATAAACACCAGAGACAAGTTTCACCCTTTCAGTCAAAGAAAATGAGATAATGTAGGTAAAACATCTAGAAAACCAGGTAGCCTAACTTTAGCTTTTAGCTTGTTGTCCTCCCCATCGAGTCACTTCTGTCATTAGAGTAATGATTTGAAGACTACAAGACGTAGGCGATATGGCAACAATATAATACTGCGATGCTTTAGTATACTTTTACGCAATATCACAATATTTATATTTTCAGTTAGAGCAGAGAAAAAAAAACAGCGGTGCTATGTTTTAAAAAATACCATCCAAAAGTGTAAAAAGTCTAAAAAGACTTTTATTCAATATTTGGCATACTGTGTTGCCCTAAACCCAGTTAAACCGGATTAATTATGCTCTGTTCAGGATGAAACATGCACTTGGTCAGTATTCTACAAGTACTGACGAGATCCAGAAAATGCTCAGAAAAACCCATTATTTTGTGTATCATCACATGATTTATCACTGTAATGATATATTGTCGTATTGCCGTATTGCCCAGCCCCAGCTGTTACATTTATTGATAGTATTTCAATGACGTCACAGTCCTGCTGCCACCATTTTGGCAGGCAACATCAAGTTAATTCAGCAGTGCTGTGGTGATTTGTTGATGAAAAGCCAAAGCTGATCCAGCAAATGCAGTAAAACCATAATTGTTAGATCATCTTTTCAAATCTCATTTTAAGGCATAATAACTGATATACTGGAGTGTATTTTTTGGATTTGTTGCTGTAGACATAGAGCTGAAATCCAAATGACTGAGATTTCCCACTGCATTACTATTTCCCTGTCCCACACCCTATAATAGAACACTAGAAATTATATTATCATAGATCACTAGGTGAAGTACAGACATGTGTGGTTTGGGAGCTGCTTTGCTGCGCTGCTTGTTAGCTGCTCAAGAAACATCTCCAAGCAAAAGTTTGAGGTATTTGTTGATAATTGATAAAAGATGCTATATTGAGGTGCCCTGATGCATTTCGTGAGGTACACTGTTGTTGGCTTCCTATTCACCAACATATGTAATTCGTTCTACATTTAAGGCACAGCAGTGTAAGTGCCGTAACAGTTAAGGTGGAACAGAAAATTCCAGTGAGAAGGTGCAGTAACAGTGATGAGACAAGTTCCTCCAGAGCACATTCATAGCTGCTGCTAGCTTACCAACATGGTGATGTGGTTCTCTCAGTGATGTAATTGAATACTATGAACAAGCTATGACATTTCTCTTTCTAGCAGTAATGTTAGCTATCTGCCTTCATTCTGCATTCAGCAGTTAATCAAAAATAAAAACTGAACAGACGGGATATTTTTTGATTGAAGTCTTCAACCAGGAAAATCCACCTGTTGAGACTACTACAGCAATGCTACACAAACCTTTACAGCAGATGTAGCAATAGTCACATTTTCCATTTTGGCTGAAGATTTAAATTAGCATTAAGAATGTTCCATGAAGAAAACCAACTATTTCCTTTTCCTTCAAAACAATCCAAAGCAGTCAGCAAATGACGCAGCACTGTGTAAAAATTGTTTAAAACTGTTTATTTGTGCAGTAGATGTGTTGGTACCAGAGACAACACTATATAACAGTAAAATAAATACCAATTAGAAGAACTCAATTACAAGTTTGCTTACTGATTTCTTGCTGCACTCCTGTCATTACATGTATTTAAGTTCATTCAGCAGCACCTGATTTAATTTAATGAAGGATTGATTAGATAAAGTAGGTATTAGAATGTAACTGTAAATACTGCACTTTCTCGAGGAGAGATTTGAAAATGATTATGCTAACATACACACACCAAATCACGCCGTATTGTTTATTTGTTTTAATTCTAATGGCAGTTTTTAAATAAATTCCTGCCCTGATACAGATGATTTTCTCAGATGCCTCACAGGATTTTTACAGAATTGTATTTTGCATTTAACCAAGTTTTTGTTGTATTTTAGCACAGTAAACTAAAAATCAATACGGTGACACTAATATTGCTATACTGTTTTATCAATCAGCTGTAGATAAAAGCACACGCATAAAAAGAACATTCTGATGTGCAGCTATGAAATATACAGTGAAACTACCAGACAGTTTACATACCTCTGAACAGCGACA
Organism: Pygocentrus nattereri; assembly: GCF_015220715.1. Lineage (NCBI taxonomy): Eukaryota > Metazoa > Chordata > Actinopteri > Characiformes > Serrasalmidae > Pygocentrus > Pygocentrus nattereri. The sequence continues at coordinate 32,455,350 of NC_051211.1, read as the reverse complement.
TCATCATGTCCTATATCCTCAAAAACACACCCCAGCATTTAGCTTCTCTTTGGCATCTCTTTCTCGCTTTCTCTCTCTCCCCCTGTCTCTCTTTATCTTTCTCTCTCTCCCTGTCTCTTTATCTTTTTCTCTCTCTCCCTGTCTCTCTTTATTTCTCTCTCTCTCTCTCTTTCTCCCTGTCTCTCTTTATCTTTCTCTCTCTCTCCCGGTCTCTCTTTATCTTGCTCTCTCTCGCTTTCTCTCTCTCTCTCCGTCTCTCTTTGTCTTTCTCTCTCTCTATATATATCTTTCTCTCTCTCTCCCTGTCTCTCTTTATCTTTCTCTCTCTTTCTCCCTGTCCCTCTTTATCTTTCTCTCTCTCTCTCTCTTTATCTTTCTCTCTCTGCCTCTCTTTATCTTTCTCTCTCCTTTCTTGCCTTTCTTTTTTTTTACTTTTTTATCTCTCCAACTGTCTTCTCTCTCTCTCTCTCTTTTGGGGTTCTTTCTCTCTTTCCTCTTTTACTCCCTACTCACTCTCTCTTATTGTCCTTCACTCACTCACTTTCCTCTCTTACTCCTTCTCTCTCATTCTTCTCTCTCTGTTTCTTTTTCACCCTTCTTGGTCTTCTGTTGTCTATTTCTCTTTCTTTTTCCTCTTTATCTCTCCTAGTTCTATATGTGCCTTTTTCTCCTCTCTCTCTCTGTCTTTCTCTCTCTCTCTCTCTCTCTCTCTCTTTTGTTTTCCTATCCAGCTTGTGACAGAAAATAGACTGCTTTTGGTCTCTGCTGGCATCAGAGACGCACGAGAATCAAAGTAAATCACTTGCTTCTTGGTGGAAGGAAGGGGAAAAAAACAGAGACGAAAGAAAAATAACTTTTTTTCCTTTTTTCTGGGATGGAACAGTTTGACAGTGAGCGAAGATGAGATCTCTGAGAAAACAACAAGCTTTGTCGGCTTTCTGGCCGCACTCATCCTCGCACCATAATCTCACGCCATCTTGGAAAGAAAGAGGGAAGTGTAAAAGAAAAATAAATGCTAGTGGCCTTCTAGCATAGCCTCGTAGTATTGGACCGCATGTGTTGGAGAGAAGAATAGAGGCCATGGCTGTGAATGACAGGCAGCGTGGTGGGATTTGACTCAGAGAGAAAAAAAAGAAAAACTGAAGCACAGGGATGAGAGAAAGGGAAAAGAGGAGGGAAACATAGAGAGAGATGGAGTGGATGGAGAAGAATGATGTCAGAGAGTGTCACTGTCTGCATTCAATAACGTGCAAAGAGAGAGAGTCAGAGAGAGAGAGAGAGAGAGACAGAGAGAGAGAGAGAGAGAGAGAGAGAGAGAGAGAGAGAGACAGACAGGGAGAATGACATAATCTGTTTATCTGCGTATTCACTGGGTTTATTCAGGCCTGAAGAGTTCTTGGCAAAAAATAGCTGAGCACACACACACACACACACAGACACACACACACACACACACACACACACACACACACACAGACACACACACACACACACACACACAGACACACACACACACACACATACACACACACACACAGACATAAACACAGTGGCCCAAAAAACTTTAATAAAGTTCATTAGATCAATTAAAATTAAAATTATATATGTTTCATTTAATTTCACTTCACTTTCTGCACAACATCAAAATGCTGGTAGCTTTTTTTGTATGGAGAGAAATCCTGGAGAATAATTCCAACCAGACTACACTGAGTTACTGTAAAGCAGAGCGGTGTAAATGTCAAAATCTGAGCCTGTTTTTCTTACAGTGATGTCGGTGAGCATCAGTGATGGGATCATGCACTCAAAACTGTACAAAGACCGTTTGGATGCAAAGCTGCAGGCGCCTGCAAAGAAATAATGATCTGAAACACATCAGCCATCTTTTGAAAATAATATTTGCCATAAGCCTGAGATAATTAAGCATTTTTACTTTGAAATCACAATTTGAAATGACAGGAACTGCCATTTTGATCATAGCATGCATTATCAACCACCCGATGCTAGCGTGAGCTGTGTACATGACCTCAAACTACAACTGGCACTTGTTACAATATCAGACTTGTAATGACAGAAGATCCCTTTCTGGTGCAATATAGAACCAGATGCATCACATTGTCTCCATCAATATGAAGAAGCATTTCAGCATGCAAATATTTATATTAAATCTATTTATAGCACTGAGGTGTGCTCTTTATAGACCTATTGTCTATATTTACTTAATTGTCTTATTTACTGTAAGATATTTTACAACAAGGCAGTAGTTGTGTAGAGTCTAAGGTGAAATCATCAACAAGTCACAACAGAGTCATCATACACCTTTAAATCAGGTTTAAAAAGCATAGTCTGGGTTTCAGACAGGAGCATCTTTCTCTCGCTCCAGACTCCATCTCTAAATCGCTTCTATTCTTCTATTTCCTGCTGGTAACACCACACCATCCACTCAAAGCTCACACTGCGCGTAAAAGCCCTATCTGTAGCTAAAGAAACTCACTTCTGCGCAGAACTCAGCTTCAGGCTCTTAGAAATAAAGGTTCTTGGCTTGGCTGTACAGTTCTAGAGAAAACCTTTCATTACTACAGATCCTCTATATTATGTAAAGGTTCTTAAAACTTTAAAAAGCCCTTCATGCTCACACATCTCACAGCTCACACGGTTCTTTAAAGATCCATGCACTGAAAGGGAACCAAAAGTGGTTCTTAAGGCACTGCTATAAAGAACCCTTTCTGACACCTGTGTTTATCGTAACAGAGACGAGTTCATATTCCAAAAACACATCAAGGCAGGAAAAAGTTTCATTAAACCCCATGAATAAAGTGGAGAATGTGATGAAAGTGTGATTTTATTTTATTTTAGTTACAGTCACTCCATCACACAGTAGAATATTAAACATGTATGAAGCTGGGTTTATATAAAACCATAAAATAACTCATAAATAATCATTTACAGTAACTTTGTGGCTGAGAATATGCCCCCCTCTCTCATTCTCCCTCTTTCTCTCTCCCTCGCTCTTTTATCTCCCACCCGTCTTTCTTTCACTCTTCACTTTTTTCTTCCTTCTCTTTCTTTCTCACTCTTGCTGTTTCTGTGTCCACTTTCTGTCCCTCTCTCCCTCTGTCCCTTCTTTCTCTCTCTCTCACTCTCTCTCTCAACATTCCCCATCTCATTCTTCTCTCTCTCTCTCTTTCAGCTTTCCCCATCTCATTCTTCTCTCTCTCAACTTTCCCCATCTCATTCTTTTCTTTCTCTCTCTCTCTCTCTCTCTCTCCTGTTTCTTTCTCATTCTCTTTCTCTTTTGCTCTGATCTTACTGTCTCTTCTTACCCTCTCTCTCTCTCTCTCTCTCTTTTTGTTTTCTTTCTCACTCTGATTCTGTCTGTTGCTCTTTCGATATGGCGTAACAACAACAGGGTAAAGATGAGCGACTCTGGTGATGTGCTGTTATTTGAGGGGCTGCTCAGATGCTCAGATAAGGCCTCAGGGAGGAGTTTTATTCAACAGACTGACGAATGATGTGTGAAGTTTCAGACTGTGTGGTGTGTTGGTGACGCTATGTGTTCAGGGTTGATGATCATCTGGCTGTTTGTGTGTGAGGTGTGTTGTGAATTTGTATTTGACTGAAACATTGTGTGGGCCTCGGGATTTTTAAGGGGGGGAGGGGGGGGTTTATGGTGCAAAAAGGTGTTGGCAGGTGATGTATTAAAGTTCCTGTAAAAGTGTCTCATCAGTTAGACAGCAGCTCTGATTAGCCTCATTCCTAAGCCAGGGACATGGGAAAGAGGGGATGTTCAGGCGGCTTAACACAAAACCTTACATAACAAAACTATCTACATTTTTTTTATTCCTTTTTTACATAATTTGAAAATGTGAGTTGCTATTTACACTGTGTCAAAATCACTTGGAATAATTATTTAACATTGACACAGAGTTTCAGATTTATTTTTTTTATTTCCCCTGTAAAGTTATCATTCTGCAGAGGTTTATTTGTCAGAAACTCTAATTACATATTTTTGAAAAAAGTTCCAATCTGACAGTGATGATTTACATTCACACAAGCAAGGATAAGAGTTTTGTGTTAAAGTCACACAACTACTTTTTATCTCCAATGAAAATTATATATACTGTAATTAGACATTGTCAATAATGCATCAACATGAAAAATTATTAACATCACTAAATGTTTGCTTCAGCACTGTATGACGTTCCAGAATCCACAATTGCAGCCCTTGTCAATAGAAATCATGCTATTTTCATGTTTCATGTTAACTCTCATTCGCATAATGAAAATAATGTCATTGAATTACTGAAAACAATTAGTTTTAGTTTTAGCAAGTATATTATATTTAGTTGGTACGTGTATTTAAAATACATTAGAGTTTTGTAATATGTTTGCCTATTTATGATTTTGTTACTTTAACAGTTCTGCCAGATGACTCAATGTAAATGTAAATGCAAGTTCATCTCGTACACAAAAAAAAGGGTGAGAATGCGTGATGTGCGTGTTTGAGTACACACATCTTGTACATCTGCCTCTGCACCTCTGGGTCTGTACTGGTGTGTATTTCTCACATGTGTATCTTCAGTGTATTTCACACACTATCTGCTTAAGCAAACAGCAGTCATCAAAAACGCTGGAGGGAATTCCCAGCATGCAGTGTGAATGTATGTCAGCTTTTGTAAATGTGACGCAGCTTTTACGCATCTCTCTCTCTCTCTCTCTCTCTCTCTCTCTCTCTCTCTCTCTGTCTCTCTCTCTTTTATATACTGTCATTCTCCATCTGCTTCCATTTTCTGCCTTCTCCATTCAAGCTAAAGACAGCTAGCTAATCTACTGTATATCTTCTACAACCAGTGCCAATCTATTCAACTCACACTGGGGAAGAGAAGAGACGAGACGAGAAGAGAAGAGAAGACAAAAAAACAGAATATATAAAAGACAAGAGGATAAATATAGAAGATAAAAGAAAACAAGGCATGGGATGAGAGAATGAAAGAAAATGGAAGAGACCAGAAAAGAGAAGGAGGGAAGAAACAAGAAGAGCAGAAGAAGAAAGAAAAGAAGAAAGAAGAGAAGTAAAGAGGAAAGGGGAGCAAAGAAGAGCTTACAAGAAGAAAGGGCATTGGAGAAGAGAAGAGAACAAAACACTGAATATATAAAAAAGAATATATAAGAAAAAAGAAATAGTACAGAAGAGAAGAGGAAAGAAGAAAAGACAAAATAACAAGAGTTTAGAAGGAGAAGAGAAGAGAAAATGGAGATGAGCTGAAAAGAAGAAAGAAAACGAAGAAAGAGGAAAAGGATAGGGGAGAAAAGAAGAGACATGAAGAGAAGTGAAAAGGGGAGAAGAGTTTAGAAGAAGAAAGAAAAGTAGAGAAGTGACTCTGTCCTCTATCTGTGATTGCGCTAACAGACTCCTTCACTCACAGTAACCTCCACCGCTGAAGCAGGTGCCACAGCCCAGACAGTGAACAGTTGTTTCTCCCTTCAGCAGCTTCAACATCTTCAATTATACACACATCAGCATATGGAGGCTGTGAATAAGTGATCCATTATTATGGAGATGAACATCGGTGATGCGGAGTTGGTTTTTCTGTGCGAGGAAATCACAACTACACACTGCTGTGTTGTCTTTTGCTTGTACTGTCGTTTTAAACGCAGCGTAACAGCAGAAATTGTCAGGTCATAAAACACTCTGCGCTCACTCTGTTTTCATTTACAATTCAAGGTAGATTATTTCAAAGCATTTCAGCTGGATGACTTTTCAGATTTTTTCACTGAAAAATAACACGTTGTAAATCCTTTCTTCACTCTCAGCGTTCCAGAAAAGAGGGAAAAACACTGCTATGGAATTACTGACTCCAAGTGAGTCCAAAAAAGTTATTCGAAAAAATTATATTCCATGCATACAAGTTTGAAAAAAAAAAAGTCATAAATAATAAAGACAGTGAAGATGAATAATTCATACATTTGCTTCCTTCTAGCGCTGAGCTTTTCGCTCTGGGCCAAAACTGTGCTCTCTCTCACTCTCTCCTTCTAAAAAAAAAAAAAAAAAAAAACATAAAATACATATCTACTGTAAGTGTGAATGGCAAATAATGATTTGTGGAGAACGTTTATACAAATAATAATGCTGGGAGGGGCTCCGATGAATGTGTTTATTCAGCTAAGCGCTTTCAGGGGAAAAAGAGAATTGGGAAAAGTTTGGTTTGGAATCGGAGCTAAACGCTAATTTTATTTAAGACAGAAATGTCAGTGAGACTCTAACCTACTTCATATCCTGACACATGGCTGGACAGCTGCATTACGGACTTTATCCACTTACTGGGTATTCAGTGTGACAGGTTGAAAGGGAACGCTGCACACAGTCTAACGCACTCGTCTTTTTTTTGTCTTGCTTTATATCCTATTCTTGGGCTTCCACCTCTCAAAGCGCAGGACCAGCTCTAATGTCAAATCTTGAAGTGGAAAATGATGCACCAGAGAAAGCTAAGTCTAAACCACGCATTAGAGTTTGGACCCTTGATTGAATTTTTCATAATCTTAAGGATATTTTGATGTAAACGTTTTGGCATAAGCGCTTCAAATTTGCCTCTAAGGCAAATATAAATAGTGCAGTTGATGCCATCCTCCAACCTCCATCCATTCTTCATCCTCTATCCTCCACCCTCCATCCATTCTTCATCCTCTATCCTCCAACCTCCATCCATTCTTCATCCTGTATCCTCCACCCTCCATCCATTCTTCATCCTCTATCTATCCTCCAACCTCCATCCATTCTTCATTCTCTATCCTCCACCCTCCATCCATTCTTCATCCTCTATCTATCCTCCAACCTCCATCCATTCTTCATTCTCTATCCTCCAACCTCCATCCATTCTTCATCCTCTATCCTCCAACCTCCATCCATTCTTCATCCTCTATCCTCCAACCTCCATCCATTCTTCATCCTCTATCCTCCAACCTCCATCCATTCTTCATCCTCTATCCTCCAACCTCCATCCATTCTTCATCCTGTATCCTCCACCCTCCATCCATTCTTCATCCTCTATCCTCCAACCTCCATCCATTCTTCATCCTCTATCCTCCAACCTCCACCCATTCTTCATCCTGTATCCTCCAACCTCCATCCATTCTTCATCCTGTATCCTCCACCCTCCATCCATTCTTCATCCTCTATCTATCCTCCAACCTCCATCCATTCTTCATTCTCTATCCTCCAAAATCCATCCATTCTTCATCCTCTATCTATCCTCCAACCTCCACCCATTCTTCATCCTGTATCCTCCAACCTCCATCCATTCTTCATCCTCTATCCTCCAACCTCCATCCATTCTTCATCCTGTATCCTCCAACCTCCATCCATTCTTCATCCTCTATCCTCCAACCTCCACCCATTCTTCATCCTGTATCCTCCAACCTCCACCCATTCTTCATCCAATAGCTATCCTCCAACCTCCACCCATTCTTCATCCACTATCTATCCTCCAACCTCTACCCATTCTTCATCCTGTATCCTCCAACCTCCATCCATTCTTCATCCTGTATCCTCCAACCTCCATCCATTCTTCATCCTGTATCCTCCAACCTCCATCCATTCTTCATCCTCTATCCTCCAACCTCCATCCATTCTTCATCCTCTATCCTCCAACCTCCATCCATTCTTCATCCTGTATCCTCCACCCTCCATCCATTCTTCATCCTCTATCCTCCAACCTCCATCCATTCTTCATCCTCTATCCTCCAACCTCCATCCATTCTTCATCCTCTATCCTCCAACCTCCATCCATTCTTCATCCTGTATCCTCCACCCTCCATCCATTCTTCATCCTCTATCTATCCTCCAACCTCCATCCATTCTTCATTCTCTATCCTCCAAAATCCATCCATTCTTCATCCTCTATCTATCCTCCAACCTCCACCCATTCTTCATCCTGTATCCTCCAACCTCCATCCATTCTTCATCCTCTATCCTCCAACCTCCATCCATTCTTCATCCTGTATCCTCCAACCTCCATCCATTCTTCATCCTCTATCCTCCAACCTCCACCCATTCTTCATCCTGTATCCTCCAACCTCCACCCATTCTTCATCCAATAGCTATCCTCCAACCTCCACCCATTCTTCATCCACTATCTATCCTCCAACCTCTACCCATTCTTCATCCTGTATCCTCCAACCTCCATCCATTCTTCATCCTGTATCCTCCAACCTCCATCCATTCTTCATCCTGTATCCTCCAACCTCCATCCATTCTTCATCCTCTATCCTCCAACCTCCACCCATTCTTCATCCTGTATCCTCCAACCTCCACCCATTCTTCATCCAATATCTATCCTCCAACCTCCACCCATTTTTATCCACTATCTATCCTCCAACCTCCACCCATTCTTCATCCTCTATCTATCCTCCAACCTCCATCCATTCTTCATTGTCTATCCTGCAAACTCCATCCATTCATCATCCATCTGTCCTCCAACCTCCATCCATTCTTCATCCTCTATCTATCCTCCAACCTCCATCCGTTCTTCATCCTCTATCCTCCAGGCTCCATGCATTCTTCATCCTCTATCCTCCAACCTCCATCAATTCTTCATCCTCTATCTATCCTCCAACCTCCATCTATTCTTCATTCTCTATCCTCCAACCTCCATCCATTCATCATCATCCATCTGTCTTCCAACCTCCACCCATTCTTCATCCTCTATCCTCCAACCTCCATTCATTCCTCATCCTCTATCTATCCTCCAACCTCCATCCATTCATCATCCATCTATCCTCCAAACTCTATCCATTCTTCATCCACTATCTATCCTCCAGCCTCCATCCATTCTTCCTCTTCCAACCTCAATCTATTCTACATCCTCAATCCACCCTTCATCCTCATTGCATTTACATCCATCTTCCTCAATCCACCCTTCATCCTCATTGCATTTACATCCACCTTCCTCAATCCATCCTTCGTCCTCCAAAGATCCTTTATCTTTCATCCAACATCCATCTATTCTTCATCCATTATTCATCATCCATTCTCAATCCATTCTTCATCCTTAATCCTCCATCTACCTTTCATGGTCCATCCTCGATTCAGCCCTCTTCCTTAATCCATCCTTCATCCTCCATCCTCAGTCTATCCTCTATCCAACCCCATCCATCTTTTACCTTCTATCCTCCACCTATATTTCCCTTCTTCTTCCACCTTCCATAATCATTTAATATCCTCTACCTATTCATTATCCTCCATCCATCTTTCATCCTTCATTATTCAATCTATCTAATCCACCTCTTTTCCATCCTCCTTCCTCCATATGCCCTTTCCCATACTTGATCTTCCATTCTGCCTACTCCATTCTCCACCATGAATTCTCAATCCTTCCTTCTCTATTGAAAGAGAGAGAAAGAGAGAGAGAGAGAGACAGAGACAGAGAGAGAGAGAGAGAGAAAAAGCGAGTGAGTGAGTCCAAAATATATATAGAGAGAGCAAGTCGAAGAGAGATCGAGAGGCTCAGGGCTGAGAGGGCAATAAAGGAGAGAGGGGGAGGAGGTGAAAAAGAGTTAAAGTGAACGAGAGAGGGAAAGAGGAGAGGGAGAGATAGTGAGAGGGAGAGAGGGGGAGAAATGGTATTGCTCTCTCCAAATGCAGCACTCTTCTACAGTGGGTCTAATCCAATTTTCCCCACAGACAAATCAGCTCAGGCCATACAGGCTTTTTCAACAGGCATTTATACAGACTGCTCTAATGTCCATTCAGCAGCCTCACTGATTTCAGGGTGGAGCAAAGAAAATAAAATGGGAAGCCCATCTGCACCTCTGCAAGACCCAGGGTATAAATGGAAAGAAGAGCCAATCACATCATAAGCTGTGGAGGCGAATCTAGGAAGCTTGGAAGCTAATGCAAAGGCTAATGTAGAAGTTAAAGCAAAAGCTAATGTAGAAGCTAATTTAGAGGCTGCATTCAGTTTCTAATGGCACAGAGATATTTTAGTGTTAAATATATCTACATCAAACACATTCTTCTTATACACTCGGGCCGGCCAGAGTGGTTATACACCACCATTCAAATGTTTAGGATCATTGTTTTTATTAATGTTAACATAATATAACTTCTAAAATGATGATATTACTGTATAACTTCATAGGTTTCAACTAATTAAAAAACGTAGAAAGCTTCCATTCTCCCTCATCTATCTGTCATTTTCCATCCTTCACACTGTTTTAAGAGATTGCCAGGTAGCATGTGGCTGTAAGTGAAAGCTGTGTAACATCTAGAATTAAGAAAATTAACATTCAGAATGAAGATATAATGAGATTAATACCCAGAATGTCTGATGTTTGGAAAGTGGGGATCAAGTCTCATGGCACTTGTCAAGAAATGACAGCATAATTACAGTATATAACACAGTATAATTACAGAAACTTTTTGTTTCCTCAAATCTTGAATAAAGTATCTTAAAATGTTTTATTTTATATCATTCATAAGGTTTCAATCAACACTGCATATGTTCATACTGAAAACTGTTGAAAAGAACAATCATTAATTTGACAAGTGCTCCCAAAATTGCGAATTGCGTCACTCTTAAAACAGATGCTTCTACAAGGGTTCTTTAATAAAGTGGACAGTTCTACAATAATTGCCTTATTGAAAAAGGTTCTAGCTACAAAAAACGCTAGACATCATAACCATAGCAGAACCCTTTTTGGTGCTGTATAGAACCATTTTCAAAACATTTCTATATACAACACATCCTCCCTTAATCTAAAGAACAATTTCACCATGCAAAAGAAACATTTAAGCCTGCAAGTGCTTCTTTGAGTGTTTATGGTTCTCTACAGAACCACCGTCTTTACTAAAGAACCCTTGAAGAACCATCTTTTTTAAGTGTTTAGTCACTTTTTCACTATTACATAAAAATTAATATTAACAATGTATTCTTGATAATGCAAGTTAATAAAAACAATGTGTTCAGTTTTCTTGCTTGTAAAAATGAGGAATTCAATATTAGGTGTAACTGTCAATTCATTAAAAACTGTCAATTAATGATGACATGCTCTTTATCTGTCAGATGAGAGTTGAGTGCTTGGTCGTGTAGTGAGGACTACTCTTCTAATATGTCAGAACATCAGAATAATGTGGTTAAGTCATAGAGACTCCCAGGTAAACCCTACTGTCTGAAGGATGAAACTGGTTTCTGACATAATTAATTCACTCCCATGTGAGGTTGCTGTAGGAGATCAGTCAGATTTTAAATGGAGCCACTTCATCACTGCTGACGGGATAAGTGCTGAAAAAATGAAGGCAGTGGATAGATGGATGGATGGACGGATGGATGACAAAGAGCTTAATGACAGTAAACAGTAACATTACCACCTCTGAAGGAGAATAATGGGGAGAATTAAATAAATGCGGCCAAACAGAGAACAAAGGCACAAAGCAAGAGATTCTTTAATGAAAACAGGAAACAATACTTACTGCTGTAGAACTCAATTAGAAGATGCAGGCAGCGTATTGTAAACAGAAGATTAGCAACAAGCAAGTTGTCACAACATCAGGTAGAAAGAGGGCTAAGATTTGGCCTTTGCTGTGTTTGCTACACAATCAATTAGTCAGCATTTACCAATTTATTCTTTAATAAACCCACTCAACATGGTCAATTATGGTCTTGTTTGTAATGCTACAATGTGGCTTGGCTTAAAAATAAGTTTACAGCATGGGGCTTGAATCTGGATGTGAAAAGGTGGATTAGTGGGTGTGAAAAAGCAGGAGCTGAAAGCAGGACTCAACTGCATTTTGGAGTGATAGAACTGATAAGAATGGATGACAATAATACAAAATTAAGCATTGAGCACAGAGCGTCTTGACTGGCCACAATAACATACTCAGGACTTTTTAATGACAAGTAAAACAATCAAATACATAAATGGTACATTTTGTTGTTTTAATTACATCACTGTGTAAATACTAGGACTGAAACAATCACTCAACATGTCGACAACAAAAACGCTGACAAGTACTTCCGTTATTGATATTTCGTTTACATTTCCAAAGGGGCGTCCAATCTACTGACTTCTACGGACGAATGCAGCAATTCATTTACAGTGTCATACTTATGCAAGCAGATAGCAAAAGAAAAAGGGCATTTATGGCTGAAACTTAAAACAAAGTCTGGAACCATTTTCTTAAATTAAAAGACACTCTACCCCTCTTCTAAGCCACTTATGGTTTTGGGCCTGACTGCATGTCTTTCAACTGTGGAGTAAACCCACTCAGACACAAGGAGAACATGCCAGCTCCACACAGAGAAGCCCCTAGATGTCTGGCTGGGTATACAAACCCAGGCCCTTCTTGTTGTGAGGTGATAGCGTTACCCACTGCACTACAATACTGCCCATATACAATGTACCACCTGAAAAGAAAACAAACTGGCGTCAGTTCTAAAGCATGAGAACTTGGTGCTTTCCCCTTCATTCAGAGCGAAGTTATAAGGAGTGTTGTAAATTGTAAGGCAATGTATCAGAACAGAAATCATTTACATACACCAGTCTTAAACGTACACCAACAAAAACAGCCCGATTAATTCTAAGCGATAAAGAGAGATTGTAAAACGGTCATGTAGAAATAAATTACGTCTGTTTTTGTACACGAAACCACACAAACATCATAATGGGTGATAATTATTAATTTTTTTTTGTTTTGTTCATTCTTTAAATGATTGAGACTTTTGAACAATGTAGTAAGATTGTGAATGATTTTGACAAATGTAACTTTATTATGACTCAACTCTGAACAATCAAGGCTTCTGAACACAAATATCTGTTCCAAAGTCCAAACTCTGCAACTTTAAGGTTCTCCTATTACTGACACAGGTGTTCAACTGCACACATAGCCTGTATAATTTCCACAGAAAAGCATTGCTAATAGAATGGGAAACCACACATGAGCCTAAGGTCACCAAGCCCAATGCTAAGCGTCAACTGAAGAGGTTTAAAGATCCCCCCAGTAATGAGCTGAGGAGCAGTGACATTGCATTCTTGGAGTGATGGAGCTTAGTGGAGTGATGAACTGGAGAAATTCAGCACTGATCATCCAACATCACTACATGACCTCACTAATACCCTTGTGACCAAATGCAATCCAATTCTCACAGCAATGTTCCAACATCTATTGTAAAGCCTCAACAGTAGAGGCTGTTGCTGCAGCAAAAAGGCACAAACTTATTATTGCCCTTGATTTCAGAGGGAACGCTGGATGAAAGATATGGAGTAAACACACGTACACACACTCAGTCAGAGCTTTGATGCATACACAGCATCCTCAGCCTCTGAGCTTAATGATGTCTTTTATGAGTTTAGGTTGTGATGTACAGAACCACTGGTCAAGAACAGTAAAAACACTCTGCTGAACATACAGCTAATGACTGCACTGCACTACAAGAATACATTATTATTAAGCTTTATTTTTAATTAATTACCTTAATTCATTACCTTTGATATGGTGTCATCCTGGGCCTCATACATAGGAGACTCATAAAATAAAAGAGAATCATAAAAATCATATTACAATCTTTTTAACCTTCCACGTTTCTATAAATTCAACTGCAAAGCATAGAGATGAAACTGCATGATTTAGAGCAGCTATATAAAATAAGAAAGAGGTGCTTCAGTAAACTTTCCACATGCAGAGAAATCTGCATATAAGCTCCAGAACCAGCAGTTAATATCTCTTATTCAATTCATTTATGATTCATTTGGAACTGATTCAATGAATGATTCAGTTATTCAACCATGAATCAGTTCAATTGCGTGTGATTCCTTCCCTATAATAAATACGCAAATTAGAACTACAACTATTTGCACAGTAGAGAAATATGCGTAATAAAATAAATAATAAATAAAACACACCAAGCATTTTGGGAGACTGTCAGGTTTGAAAACAGTCTTGAAATTTTGCTTTGACCAATGTTGTTCTGCAACACAATACAACGTAATCAAATTCTTCACTTGATCAAAAACATAATTAATGTATTATCCGTCAATCAATACCTTGTATTACATTAATGGGTTTTATTACATGTTTATTACATGTGCTAATTTGCTTACATTTCTGGGCAATGTTACATTATTGGGAAATTAGTACATTACTTAGTTCTACAAACAAGCATGTATTTTACTGAATATTATTATTACTAAAATCAGGTGAATACTGTCTGGCAGAAAGTAGCTAACACATGCCTATCGATTAAAATATTCCACTGGGCAAAAAAACACTCCTTAAACATGTAGCGCCAATGTTTATTGTGTGAAAGCTCACATTCGTACCGTGATATTACACTTTATCACATGTCTGAAGGTTGTGCCTACTCCATGCTTTCTCACTTCACTTGAGTACTAAAAAAAGCTCTGCTCCTCATCACAATAGCACTGTGAGGTCAGAGGGTCCCTACTGTAAAGACCACTTTGCTTGTCCTCATATATTTTCAAATAGGGTTTCTCCCAAAACCAAAAAAATTAACCTATTTCTTTGTCCTCTGAGTGATTATGCTGATTCTGGTTTTATGTTTTCTGTTACTGAGAGAACCCACTTAAAAATACTCAGTATTATAGTGATTTACAAGTGTGTGTGTGTGTGTGTGTGTGTGTGTGTGTGCGTGTGTGTCTGTGTGGGTGTGTGTGTGTGTGTGTGTGTGGGAGATAAGTGCTGGTCTCTGAAGAGTGTGTGTCCCTGCTGCACTTCAGCATAGCTAGAAGGAGGGGTGCTGCTTATCGTATGTGTACAGAGGCACACACAAACACTCACACTCTCACTCACACTCACATACACACACACAATTAAACACACTGCACAACTGCACATTTAACTTGCACTCATTCTCTCTCTCTCTCTCTCTCTCTCTCTCTCTCTCTCAGGCTCTCTCTCTTGCTCTTTCTTGCTTTTTTCTCCCCTCTCTTTCTCCTTCCTCCTCCTACTCTCTCTCACATCTCGGTCTTTCTCTCTCTGTTCTTTCTTTCTTTCTTTCTTTCTTTCTTCTTCTCCTTTCTGCCCCTCATTCAAAGACACAAGAAGAAGTTTTTTTTCATCTTTCTCCTCACTCATCCTCTTATCATCACTCTCTCATTCTCTCTGTCTGTCTCTCTTTGTGTCCCTTTTCTGTCTGTCCCTGTCACTCCTTCTCTATACTTCTCTTTTAGTATAGATACACAAAGCATTGTGGTCAATAAGGCCTTCATGAACACTAGAGGAAAAAAAGACACATGAAGAGAGAAAGAGAAATCATTAGGCCTTCCTGATAGATAAATAAAAAAAAAAAAACCTCTTCAAACTGAACTGAAAAAAGGACTCAATCCAGAAAGTAAACTGAACTTGCTCTGATACTAACTGTGATAAATGATTCAGTAACTACTAAGAAACTACAGCCGTACTGGTGCTGGATTAGTCTCACAGTAATAACTGTATAACGATTTTAATCCAGTATGAATCTGCAGTACGTGTAGTGTTTACAGTCTAACAGTAATAATTGTGGGCTGATTTTCATCGAGTATGAATCTGCAGTGCATGCAGCTCTTACAGTTTGACATTAATAAATGTGGAATGTACAGTGTGTGTCTGGTTTTTACAGTCTGTTAGTAACAATTATGGGCTGAAAGGTCTTCTGTAATTGGCTGAACCTTGCGCTCCTTCAGTAGTAGATCTGTTCTAACAGCCATGTAGAGCATTGTCATTGTTGTTAAGTGTGCCCTGTGACGTAACAATGATGTGTACATTCAATCTGGTCCTATTGCAGGTATTAAACTATCAATGTTCTCAAGGTGGAGTTCAGTTATACTGTATAACTTTTAGTTGCCAGTTTAAAACACTATGTAACTGGGTTTGAATGTGTTGTCATAGCATCGAAACCAGACAGGCTGGAAACAACAAATTTGCTTATTTCCAATCTATTGTAGCAACGAGTGACCTCTCACACAAAATAATTCAATAAATAATGAATAATACAATAATGAAAAAAAAACACGCTTTTCTGAACACAAAAACTGAGATGTGCGCTACAATTTCAAGTTAGATTCAGACAAATTACATTAGCTACAGCAATCTGTAAAGTGCAGATCTTGAACTTTCAATCCATAGCACATTCGTGAAGAAAAGGAAATATTTTATTATTTTATTATTTGACAAAAAGTTATTTTTGCGTTTGCAGTCTTGTTTTGAGGAAAGAATTTGTTTTACAATTTTAATTTTTTTTTATTGATTGATTTATTTATTTATTTTACATCAAAACAAATACTATAGTAACACAACAGCAGTAGCTCTAGGCCTCTAAAGGTTGGGGGGATAATGAAAGTACAGCTAGCAAATCACATTAATACCACAGTGCCATTCAAGCCAAATAATATGGTCTTCTGCCAGGCTTGTTACACACATACATGCACACATATATAGGCCCACACATCCTGTGAAATTCTAACAGTCCGCACTAATCAGGCTCCCAGCGTGACTCAGCAGTCTCCAGTGCTCTCTGAGTGGTGAGTCATGGCTGTCATTAGAGCCCAAGTCCTTCTGGGAGAGAAATAATTTGGAACTGGGAACACTCACACTGGAGGCTTTCGCTCAGGCTGAAATAGATCAGCACTTTTAATGAGGATCACCAGGGTTTCTCTCAACTCCAAATGTTTTAAACTTAACTTCAGACGGAGCTGGTGTTTTGAAAAAATTAGCCAACATAAGATGTCTGTGGCCCACCAGAATAGGGGTCTTTAAAACTGAGATAGAGCAATGTAGCCTAGGGATGCATCTAACAATTAGTTCTAAAATTGCTGAATAGGTTAACAGATCCTCCTGAAACAGGCTGTGATACATGTTAGAACTCCAGTCTTCATTTCCTCTAACCACACACACTGGATGGAGCCCATTCCGCTAAAAAAGCACTGACCGCCAGGCCCAGATCATCCCACTAGTGGGGCCCCCTTAAACAGTTATGACAAAATTTAAACAGCGTCCTTAACTTGTGGTGGTAACTGTACCAGCAGTAAAGTGATAAAAAAATGAACTAATTCCAACCTCTATAATCCTGTTGCTCCTCATGTCTTCCTAGAACATTTGCTTACAATTACTTCTTAGTGTCTTACTCCAGCTTAATGTTTTTTAGCAGTGAGCTAGGCTTCCTGTAAAAGTAGTTGAAACGGATGCTCCAGATATTCAAAACATGTGCCTCGGGGACCTGATCCCCCCATAAAGAGGAGTAAGCTCATTTACAAAGCCAAAAACAAATTTAAAAATATCAATTGGAGTTGAAGAAAGAAGTCGCTGTACTTCCACCATCGAAAGTAAGATTTAAACGCATGCTTTAAATAAGTATGTTTTAGCTTAGGTGCTTGACTGTTTTGGGGTTTTTTAAGTTTGCTGGTGTTGTTTTCTTCATCTGTGTTTTGCACATTTCAGCTGTCTGATTTTAATACCCGTCATCTTCATTGGGGTAAATGTGCCTGTCAAGAGATGTATGTGCACAGTAAAACGAAACATTATTCCTCCAGGACCACTTTGCAACACGGAACACAAGTGCAAGACAGTACAATATACATAGTGCAGACAATACAGCACAGTAACTACAAAAGACTTACAATAAATACAGAACAGTACACGGTACTGAGAAGATTTAGAGTTGTGCAAACCAGGATGTAACATAGTAAGACATATAACATATGAATACAGTAGGATGTACTGGAACCAGACCATGTTGCGTTTATGTTAACTTGCATTCTTATTCTAATTCACTGGATTATGTAGGTTACTGACTGCACTGTTATGTAGGTTCTAACCTCATGCCATGCCATACCACCTTCTGAAACTGTATCGTTTGGCAACATGTTCTTCTTCTTATTTTTTTATGTGACCAGGGCAGGTCAACACAGTTCCTCCTGGTCCACAACAAATAAATAATAAATAATTGAAGTTTACATTAGGCTATCATACTTAACAGAGAAACATCAGAAGGTTTGTTCTCACTTAGATAATCTGATTTTAGCTTTGCAAACCACAAACCCCAGACTGTGCAGACAGTTCAGAGCCTTCAAAAACGTTCTTCCAAAATAAACAAACAAATAAATAAATATTTACCTGACCGCCAAGTGACCTAGAACTTGATGCTCTGGGCCTGATCATTGCTTCAACTCTATAAAGCAGACACTCTGTGTGTGATGGAGTCCGAGACTCTGCTCCGAGCCTTAAGAAGAGTGAATAAACCATGAGCAACTATGAGCTCTGGAAGACGGCATCATTGTTAACGTCTAACTTTTCAAAACATGCCTTTTGTTTTGACAAGGTTTTGCTTCTGCATAGCTTGGTGTGAAAAGGCTTTGTCTTTTGTTGCCACCTCTGGTGCAAATGGAAACTGAGATATACCAAATATCTAACAGTAAAATATCATATCTTTGTCCTGACTGATCAATCTTGCTTATCATCCCAGTATTAATTATTCTTAATTATTAATTCTTTTTAAAATTGTTTAATCGATCCCCCCACCACCCACCCTGTGTACCCAACTAAGTTAAATGCTGCTCCACTATGATTTTTTCTGTAAGTAGGCATTTATTTAATTATGTTTCCAATTATCATGTAACTGAACTCTTATGTAACTATATTGCTACTATCATAATAAAACCTCAGATCTCCAAAAAAGTAACTTTATTGAAGAAGCAAAAGAAAAACAATATACATAAATGTACATTAATGCAAAATCACATTCCAAGTAATTGTGGACTATTTCTATTCGTTTTTCTAAGGCCAGCTGCTGTTTCCAAACTGTGTAAAAAAATAAATGAGGTGTTGATATGACACTGACAATATGGTACATTATACTATGCTGTTACTTTAGTGGGTGAAAGATCTCTAAATACTGGACATTCTGGGTCTTGCCATTTGATTCCACCACCTTTTCTGTTACTATCATATCGTGTGTCATCTGTGCAACAAGCCATTCCTTATTTTATGATGCAGTGAAACAGTAGACTGCATATCGTCCCCTACACTTCCTGCAGTCTACTACAGTCTGTCTGAATGACTGTGTGGATCACATGCACATTACAGAGCATTATCGACCCCCTTAAAATGGAAGAATAGAAGCCATATTGCCCCCTACACTTCCTGCAGTGTATTACAATCAGTCAGAATGACTGTGTGGATTATATGAACATCATAGAGCATTAAAAAGCCCCTTAAAATGAAACAATAGAACTCATGTTGCCCCTACATGACCTGCGGGGATTTACAATCTGTCAGAGTGACTGTGATCATATGAACATTGTAGAGCGTTATAAAGTCCCTTAAAATGAAACAACAGAAGCCATGTTGATGCCTACACTCCCTGTAGTATATTCCGCTCTGCCAGAATGATTGCTGGTATTATATTTTTATGCAAGTAATATTTTATATGCCCTCTCCTCATCAATGGACCAAAAGAATATGCTCTAAATCATATCAACCACTCAAGTTCTCGTTCATCTATAGGGTTTTCACCTGAGAGATATATTTTACATCAGTCAGGCTATAGACATCATAGAGGACTGCAGAGCAGACAATTTGTCAACAGTAAAAATCCTCTCTGACATTTCTCATAATCAACATAATAATTTCAAGAATTCTTTAAAAATCAAACCAATGCCAAGTTAAAAGAACCAGGCACCACTCTTTGGATAAAGAGGCTAGGAAGGCTACTATATGGTCAGACGTTTTCTAAAAGAGAGCAACAGAGAAGTGAAATTGGTCCACTAAGTCCACCCTCAGCCAGCTGCCGTTTCACTGAAGTGCATCCTGCCATACCAGATTTGACAGGTGACACATTTGGGCGGAACAGCAGGGAGTCAGTCCATCTCCATATTTCCCTTGGGGCAAGAGTGCCCACGAGACACAGGAAGGAGAATCAAACACACACATACTACATCAATCCATCCAGATATACAAAGGCATCAAGAGAGCTCCTGGGATGACAGGTGAAAATTTGCCACTGATGGAGTTGGGAGTGTGAGTTCGGGTGTTTGTGTGTATCTGCCAGTCATGTCCCCTGAAAGTCTATAGAGCAGAATTCGGTGTCACTGAATGAGAGCATAATGGAGGTGGGGAGAGTTTGATCACTGTGTTTATCACTGAGTTTATGGCTTTACCTGAGCGTTTCAGAGCAGCAGGAATGATCTGCAAAGAAATGACCAGCTTCAACCAGCATATTTGACAAATAACAAGACCAATCTGAATCCCAATTCTTCCATCTGTACACTTCATAAGGCCAGGCACTCTACTTTTACAAACATCAACAACCAACACATTCAGCTGGTGTGTCTCATCTGTGTGTGATCGATGACAGTCTGTAAAATGTTCTCCCCATTTCAGACCAGTCCATTTGCCTTTTTAGTCAAACATTAATATGAGAATGATGGTTTTTGATGGAGAACGATGGTGCTTGGTGGAGAAACTTGGTGTTTGGTGGAGAATGATGGTGGTGTTGGAGAATAAAGGTGTATAGGTGTAGGAAAATGTAGGAAAAAACAGTGTTTATAACAGAATGTTGGTGTTTAATGGAGAATGATGGTGTTTGTTAAAATAATGTTTGTTGCTGAATGATAGTGTTTTTTGGAGAATGATGGTGTTTGGTGGAGAATGGTGCTGTTTAATGGTGAACATGGTGACTGATGGAGAATGATGGTGTTACTAAAGAGTGATGGTGTTTGGTCAACAATGATGGTCTTTGGTAAAGAATGATGGTGTTTGGTGGAGAATGATGATGTTTGGTGGAGAATGGTGGTGTTGGCAAAGAATAATCGTGTTTGGTGGAGAATGATGGTGTTTGGTGGAGAATGGTGTTGGTTAAAAATAGTGATGTTTGGTGGACAATGGTGGTGTTGGTAAAGAACGATGGTGTTTGGTGGAGAAAGATGACGTTGGTAAACAATGATGGTGTTTGGTGGAGAATGATGGTGTTTGGTGGAGAATGATGGTGTTGGTTAAAAAAAGTGATGTTTGGTGGACAATGGTGGTGTTGGTAAAGAATGGTGGTGTTTAGTGGAGAATGATGGTGTTGGTAAAAAATAGTGGTGTTTGGTGGAGAATGAAGGTAACAAATTTTTGTGTGGTGTAAAATGCTAACTCAGTATGATTTGCAGCAGCAGATGCATCCAGGTCCAACGTATCCAGGACAACCCATCAGTTAATTATCAGGTTTGACTGGGTGTGTTAGAGCAGAGAAAACTCTAAATTGTGCAACAGCCCAGGATTTGCTTTTGATTGTTAAAACCTCAACAACCAGTGCAGCACTGTGTGAGTCTGTACACTCATGTTACAGAGGTGTTTGTGTATATTGTGTAGCCACTCAATGCATGGTTCTACCCATCTGGATGAAGGAGCCTTTCTCTTGGGAGCACAAGCCAGCATGAAACACACACACACACACACACACACACACACACACACACACACACACACACACACACACACACACCCAGAGGTTTAAACTGTCACTCACACTGGAGATTTGGAGAAGGGCAAAATGAAGTATAAAGGAATTACTGCTATCCACAGAGACTGAGATGCATATTCATGACAGAGCTTCCATTGTTCCTATTAATCTACACAAGCCGTTTATATGAAACACCAACGTGTGTACATGTACACGTGTTTGCACTGTCTGTTTGTTTCGCGAAGGTAAGAAGCAAAAATACATTAATTCTTGTGTGTGTGTGTTTTTCCTTCTCTTGACTGCATCACCACAAGTGATACTCATGTTCTGATACTCATGTTCATGTATAGAAGTCAAAGAGGATCAGCCAATGGTGCTAATTTCAAAACAGTGGTGCTGCACCTCAACCCTGATTTCAGCTTTGAACTTCTGCAGTTAATGACATTGTTTCTGTCTGTTGTCTATAATGTCACAGCAGACCAATCTAACATTGCCCAACAAACCCAAACTTGTGGTCAGGGGTGGACAAAGCACAATACTTCTGCCCAAGCAGAAAAGGAGAAATACGCTTGGTAAAATATTAATTGAGTGAAAGTACAGTATTTTGTTTAGATTTTTACTTGAGTAAAAGTATAAAAGTACATTTACAAGAATATTGTTTTGGACTTTTGGTCAAGTACTAATATAGATCAAATTCTTTCACTACTACTCATACAACAATGCACTTTTGGACTTTTGGTCAAGCAGAAATACAGATAGAAAACTTGTCTTTATACCCAATTAACCTGTTCACCTGTGGAATGTTCCAAACAGGTGTTTTTTGAGCATTCTTCAACTTTCCCAGTCTTTTGTTGGCCCTGTCCCAACTTCTTTGGAATGTGTTGCAGGCATCAAATTCAAAATGAGTGAATATTTGCAAAAAACAATAAAGTTTATCCGTTTGAACATTAAATATCTTGTCTTTGTAGTGTATTCTATTGAATATAGGTTGAAAAGGATTTGCAAATCATCGTATTCTGTTTTAATTTATGTTTTACACAACGTCCCAAAGTCATTGGAATTGGGGTTGTACAAGCATGTGCTTTTAGATTAGATAGAATACTTGTACTTTCAGTACTTAAATTTATTTACAAGGAAGAACTTTCAGACTTTTATTCAGGTACAAATACAGGCAGAATACCTGTGTGTGGTTGCCGTCACTTCTGTTTTACATGATGGTCAAAAAAGAAGTAATTCAAAAGTAGTGTAGATCTTGTTCAAGGTAGTTAAGGAACTCTTGAGTTCATCAAAACATTCTGGAGCTCCTAAGTTTCTTAAGAGGTTCTGGGTTTCCTCAGTTTCTCAAGCCACCTGGTGGCACCCTCAGCGTCCTTAGACTAAGGATTTCCGCAGACTAAGTTCAGCAGCACAACCTACATGTGTGAATGTAGTTCATTTTAAAGCACATAAAATGGGTTCTGGAAACCATGTTTACTTTGATCAAACTACGGAAATCTTTCAGTCACTGCACACTAAAGCAGTAGGTTTTCACATCTAAAAGGAAGGAAATCTAAGTGAAACTACTTCAGAACAAAGAACCTTACCTGTTATTGATAGTCTATTGATAATTTAGACACTGAACTATGAGTTTGGTCTTCCAAACAGCTTAATTCAAAACTTTTTCAGTGCTTGTGTGCTTGTAAGTATAACAGTCACATCCTCACTTACATGAATGCAAGCTGTTCTTTTCTAGTTTAAATCTAACTCCCTTAATTGCATATTTGCATATCATTCTAAAGAAAACTCTAATTAGAAGGCCTCATTCAGACTTCAAACACACTGCCAAATAGACAGAGATCACAGACAGACTGACACATACACTCTAACAAACACAAGTACATACACACACTGTGTATTTTGGTCTGAACCCAAATACAACCCGATAATGTTCTGTCCAAACCTGATCGACCACACAGCATTTTGAATCTGAACCCGAACCTTAGTTACTGACTAAATCATATCAGTTACACAATAATTACTGAATTATTTACAGTAGTTGCCAAATGCTTCATAGCAGTTATATAGGGGGTTCTGAATAACTTATAGCTTATAGCAGTTACATGAAAGTGAGAAATAATTCACATAGTTCTTAGTAATTACATGATAAGCACTGAATAAGTCATAGCAGTGTTGTAACAGTTAATAATAATTTATTAAACCTACTGAATAATTCATAGCATTAACTAAATCACAATTTTTACTACATAATTCATATTACTTACACAATAATCACTGAATATTTATGGCAGTTGCTATATACTTCAAAGCAGTTATATGGTAGTCGCTGAATAACTTATATACTGTTATACACTAGTAGTCAAATAATTCACAGTAGTGTTACTGAGTAATTAATAGTAGTTACTCAGTAGATATGAATCATTTTTAATAATTACTTAGTAAGTACTGAATAAGTCATAGGAGTAAAATAGTAGTTAATAAAAATGAATAATTGTTACTGAATAATTCATATTAGTTACTAAATAATTCACATTTTTTCCAAATAATCCACAGTCATTATTGAATAATAAGCCTACAGTACAAATTCCCATAACATTCAGTGACAGGAGTAACTTCACAGGAGAAGGAAAAAATCTTTAACTTATAATGGAACATAATGTAAAAATATTTTCTTCCAAATAATTTTGGACAATTTCTATTGGTCTGCTCATCCTGGAATTTCAACAAAAAGCAAGATGTAAC
This sequence comes from Pygocentrus nattereri, assembly GCF_015220715.1. Lineage (NCBI taxonomy): Eukaryota > Metazoa > Chordata > Actinopteri > Characiformes > Serrasalmidae > Pygocentrus > Pygocentrus nattereri. The sequence goes on along the minus strand of NC_051211.1, from coordinate 32,431,183 downwards.
TGGATTTTACAAATTATGCCATAAAAATGGACATACATGGTTTTATGGAGCAGCGACAACAAGCTTCCACAACTAAATGTTTCATAACATTAAGGAACTTCAGTAAATGCAAAATGTTCATTTTATTTATGTTACTTTAAGTGTAAATGAACTAAACCCACAGCAGGTCAGCGAAAGTAGTTACACAGAGGATGTTTTGTAAAACAGAATCCACCAAGAGGCCTAATGACGCAGTAAAGATGATCTGCTCCAATACCTGCTGTGAGAGAACAATATCCACCCAAAAACAAGACGAGATGACACACACATCAAAGCCACAACGTTGCTCATAACATCTCTTAAATGCTGGAGCGTGGTTCATCTCTACAGGAAGCAAAGAGGCTGTTTATATATGAGAGAGAGGTAGTGAGTGAAGAGACAAAGGAGAGAGAGAAGGAGAGGCTTTAATCCAAGGCTGTTTTAAAATACTTTCACTCGAGAACCAGAATGAAGTCAAATATTTTTATCAAGAAGTTTCAAATGAAAGCTTTCTTCAAAAGAGAATTCCAGACTAGCTTCATGAAAAATACATCTCTCATACCTGAGCACCACTCTCATGTTCATTTTGCAAACGGAGATGCTTTCATCGTTCAAAAGACAATTCTGGGCTCTCAGGAGCTCTCAGTGAAAACACTATGAAGCAACGAAGAGATGGATCTTATCACTGGAGTCTGAGGCAATGGAGTACAGTACTGGTACCAGTCAACAGTGTGGACACTAGGGCTGCACGATGAATTGTGTTTTTATCATTATCACAATATAAGTTTCCACGATATAACATAGTGCTGCAATGACAGAACAGTTTAAATTACCTGAAACACGGCCAGGCCCAAAGTTTTATCACACACTTCTACAACCCCAATTCCAAAAAAGTTGGGATGCTGTGTAAAATGTAAATAAATGTAAATAGATACAGATGCAATGCTCTGCAAATCTCATAGACCCATATTTTATTCACAACAGAACACAGAACACATATCAGACGTTGAAAGTGAGACATTTTACTATTTCATGAAAAACATTAGCTTATTTAGAAACTGATGGCAGGAACGCATCTCAGAAAAGTTGGGACAGGGCCACGTCTAGCATTGTGTAGCATCCCCTCTTCTTTTAACAAGCTCCTCAACAGTTCTGGGTCTTCTTTGCCGGTATTTTCATTTCATGTTGTGGCAAATGTTTTCTATTGGTTAAATATCTGGACTACAGGCAGGCCAGTTCTAGCGCCTGAACTCTCCTTCTGGGAAGCCATGCTGTTGTGATGGATGCAGTATGTGGTTGTCTTGGTGAAATATGCAAGATGTTGTCTGAATGGGAGCGTATGTTGTTCTAAAACCTTTATATACTGTTCAGCATTGATAATGCTTTTCCAGATGTGTAAGTTGCCCATGCCACAGGCATTAATGCAACCCTATACTGTCAGAGATGCAGGCTTTTGAACTGTGTACTGATAACAAGCTGGATGGTCCCTCTCGTCTTGAGTCCACAGGACATGGTGTCCATGGTCCATGGGATATCCAAAGTCTTCACAATTTTACATTGGGGAACATTTTTCTGAAATTGTTCCCACAATTTTTGGATGCAGTTTTTCACAGATTAGTGAACCACTGCCCATCTTTGCTTCTGAGAAATTTTGCCTCTCTAAATCTTTTTATACCCAGTCATGTGAGTTAGGTACAAATTGCTCCTCCAGCTGTTTCTTTATTAGTACCACTTATTTTTCCAGACTTTTGCTGCTCCTGTGCCAACTTTCTGAAGGTGCTGCCATCAAGTTCTTAATGACTGTGAATAAAATATGAGTACAAATATGAGATTTGTAAATAATTGCATCTGTTTTTATTTACATTTATTTACATTTTACACAGCATCCCACCTTTTTTGAACCGGTGTTCTATAATCTAAGAAAAGCTCAACCAGTTTGCCCCTGTATTTACCAAATAATAAGCTTTAGCCTGGGATTTTAAGGGGTTAAACTATTTTAAAACTTCTAGCAAGAAAGGATTTGTGTAATTTAGGAATTCTGGATGAACTACAACGATCTAGATTTAAACTATAAATTTAGACCGAACTATTTACATATTTGAAAGTGAGATAAACACCCGGAGGGGCTCCAGTACTTTTAAGATAAACAGTTCAGTCTCTCAACCAATTTATTCAGTAAATATTTGTTTATTTTTGACTTAACACTGCATGGTTGCCCAGAAAGCTAAAACTTATGATTGAAACAAACAGACAATCCACTCCAGAATTTTTGGATTCAGTAATTAAACAGTATTTATGCAGAAATGTGTTTCTCTGTAGAGGATGTGTTACTTAGTTTCACATCAACAATGTCATCTGAGCAGGTGCACCCAAACTTTTGCATATTGTAACAGTATGTATTATTTAATATGCAATACACTATGAACATACACACTTTTTTATATTACTTTAAAAAAGTATTTTAAAAGTACTCTTAAAGCAGCCTTTTGCTTTATGCACCAAAGATCTGGAGCACTATCAAAATATTCTTCCTTCTATTTCTGATTTAAATAAATAAATAAATAAATAGAAGTATTACTTTAGCTAATAAGCTTAACTTTTAGCATGTCCTTATTTTTTCTGACAAATCACTTTCACATAACTTTCATTGTTGAACTTTTTTCACTTTTTGTTTGTTTTAATGTTCTTTTTTTGTCATAGATTTTTTTTTTGCTTTATTTGTTTTTTGTTTGTTTACCTTTTGTTTTCTTTTCCTTTTTTGTTTCTTTTTTTTAATGGGCACTGTAAAGTACACTGTAACGCTGCATCTTAAGTAAAACTATTATTAGTATTAATACTGATATTAGTATTAGTCTTGTAGTTGTTGTTGTTGGAAGGGACCCACCAGGCAATTTATCCTTCTTCTTCTTCTTCTTCTTTCGGCTGCTCTCTTTAGGGGTCACCAAAGCGAATCATCTGCCTCCATCTTGCCCTATCCACTGCCTCCTCTACGTTTACACCAACCATCTCCATGTCCACCTTCACTACAACCATAAACCTTCTCTGAGGTCTACCTCTTCTCCTTCTACCCGGCAGCTCCATCTCCAACATTCTTTGCCCAATATATCCACTATTCCTCCTCAACACATGTCCAAACCATCTCAACCTGGCCTCTCTGGCTTTATCTCCAAACTGCTCCACCTTCACTGTCCCTCTGATCTGCTCATTTCTAATCTTGTCCATCCTTGTCACTCCCAACGAAAATTTCAGCATCTTCATCTCCGCCACCTCCAGCTCAGCCTCCTGTCTTTTAGACAGAGCCACAGTCTCCAAACCATACATCATAGCAGGACGCACTGCTGTCTTGTAAACCTTCCCTTTCACTCTTGCTGCTATCCTTCTGTCACACATCAGCCCTGACACCCGTCTCCACCCACTCCATCCTGCCTGCACCCTCTTCTTCACCTCTTTTCTACACTGTCCATTGCTCTGGATGGTTGACCCAAGATATTTGAAGTCATCCACCTTTACGACCTCTACTCCTTGCATCTTCACCTTTCCACCTGCCTCCCTCTCATTCACACACATGTATTCCGTCCTGTCTCTACCTTCATTCCTCTCCTCTACAGTGCAAACCTCCACCTCTCCAGATTCTCTTCCACCTGCTCTCTACTCTCACCACAGATTACAATGTCATCTGCAAACATCATGGTCCATCGAGCCTCCTGCCTGACCTCATCTGTCAACCTTTCCATCACCATTGCAAACAAGAAGGGGCTCAAAGCTGATCCCTGATGTAACCCTACCTTCACCTTGAAACCATTTGTCACTCCAACTGCACACCTCAGCACTGTCTCACTATCCTCATACATGTCCTGCACCACCCTAACATACTTTTCAGCTACACCTGACTTCCTCAGACAGTACCACAGTTCCTCTCTTGGCACCCTATCATATGCCTTCTCTAGATCCACAAAGACACAATGCAGCTCCTTCTGACCTTCTCTGTACTTCTCTACCAACACTCTCAACACAAAAATTGCATCTGTGGTTCTCTTTCTGGGCATGAAACCAAACTGCTGCTCACTGATCTGAACCTCTCACCTTAGCCTTGCTTCAACAACTCTTTCCCATACCTTCATGGTGTGGCTCATCAACTTTATACCTCTATAGTTACTGCAGCTCTGCACATCACCCTTGTACTTAAAAATGGGGACCAGTACACTGCTTCTCCACTCATCAGGCATCCTCTCACTCTCCAGGATTTTGTTAAACAACCTGGTTAAAAAGTCCACTGCCTTCTCTCCTAAACATCTCCATACCTCCACAGGTATGTCATCTGGACCAACTGCCTTTCCATTCTTCATCCTTTTTAAACCTGCCCTCACTTCCACCTTACTAATTCTCTGCACTTCCTGATCCACTATCTCTCCCCCCATTGTCCTCCTCTCTCTCTCGTTTTCCTCATTCATTAGTTCTTCAAAGTACTCCTTCCATCTACTCAACACTCTCTGCTCACTCACTAGTACATTTCCCTCTCTATCCTTTATCAGCCTAAACTGCTGTACATCCTTTCCAGCTCTATCTCTCTGTTTAGCCAAATGATACAAGTCCTTTACTCCTTCTTTACTGTCCAGCCTCTCATACAGCTCATCATAAGCCTGAGCCTTTGCCTTTGCCACCATTCTTTTCACTATGTGACTAGCCTCACAGAACTCCTGCCTACTTCCTTCATCTCTCTGGTTATCCCACTTTTTCTTAGCTGCCTTCTTCTTCTGAATACTCTCCTGGACTTCCTCATTCCACCACTTCTTTCCTCTGACCAGACGAAACACACAACACAACAGGCAATTTATCCTAAATTCTTCTTTCTCCTAAAATCTTCTTTATTTTCTTCATGCTGTGCTTTTATATACATTTTCAGCCATTAATGGAGAAATTATTTCATTAAGCAAGGAACATTACTGGCTGCTTAAACCACAAACCATCAAAATATAAGAGAAAAGTACAGGATAGTGATGCACGTCCTTCACTGCTAGCTTTGGTTACAAGTTCTAATCATAGACTAAATAACAGAATCATGACATTCCTTCTCGGCAGTTTTTGTTGAGAGTGAGTTATAGAGAGCAACGCCAAATACATTACTCACAAGAGAAATATAGACAGATTTATGAAAAGGGACTGTGATTTGCAGACACTGTGGAGGCCAATGTACCATTTTTGTCTGTTCCTCATTCCTCCTGAAGTGTCCACCTACTCTCCTCACCTACAGCAAGCTTTAGATTTCAGAACCTCCGTCTGTACAAGAAAAGACATTTGTATGCTTTCTGTAATGAGAACACGTACCATTTGGCTACGACACTGTCCATCCTCCGCAGACTTTTTTTGGTAACACTTTATTGGAATGGCACCTCTTTAGGAACGTCATAACACATGTATAAGCACTGAATAACACATTTAAAAGAGCAATACTTGCAATAGCAATACTATAATAGCTTATATTAGTATTCTCAAGATGACATGAGCTATTGTATGAAGCAAATGCATTTTAGTAACTTTTTAAATCCCCTTAATTTAAAGCCTGCATACATAAGGCCTTCATAATGCATAATTATGCAGTGAATAATACATCTAAAAAGCAATAATTGAGTGTGTAAGAACATACCTCTATATTTAAAAGATGACATAAGATGGTTTATGAATAAAATGATGTTACACTGACATAAAGGGACCTAAAACTGAAGGGTAACACTTTTATTGAAAGTCTACCTACATAAGCTTTCATAACACGCACATAAGCATTGAATAACAGATTTACAAATAAATATGAGTGTAAAATTGAGTATGAACAGCTTATATCAGTATTTGCAAGATGCCATAAGATGTTTAATGAAGTAATAGCATTAGCTTGACCTTATACCTATATAGGGACTCAATAACACAAGCAAAATGTGCTTAAAGCTCAACCAAAGTTAAGAACTACATACTATACATAAGCTCTGTGAGAGACTGACACCCTAAAGCTAAGCAGAATTTAATACATTTTACTGTAAATGTTCCCATATGTCCCCTCTATCAAACCAAAGCCATTTATTTCACAAAACATGTTGTGTCACCTTGTGAATACTGATATAAGCTGTTCATAAATACTGAACCCAACCTATCTGAAACCTGATATTTCTTTTTAGTGTTTTACATCTCAACATCGACAATGAAAGATATGTAAATTAAAAATATCAGATATCTGTCTTTTCCATATCCCTACTAACAAAGGCACAGCATACTGTAACTATAAAGTGCTTAGAAATGCTGAGAAAACATGATTTTGCTGCAATTTCTTGTGATAACAGTAGTTCCCACTCCTTTTATGCATTGTTTCAATGATTTTGTCCACCTCTTAATGACTGACCCTCACACACATGAACAATTTGAACTAAAAACAACAGCCAGCATCACAATTCCTCTCTCGCTCTTACACAACTCATCAGAGTACTCTCATTAAATGTGCCATTACTAATATATACATGACTTCAAAAGTAGAGAGAGCAGAGAAAAAGAGAGAGAGAAAGAGAGAAAGGCAAGAAAGAAACAGACGAAAGAGAGGAAGGCGAGAAAGCAAGGGAGAGAGAATTTATGAGAAGGAAAGAAAGCAAGAGTGAGTGATAGAATGAGAGCCTACGAGGAGATGAGAGAGAAAGAAAGAATGACAGAATGACAGACTATGAGGAGACAGAAATGAGTGAGTGAGAGAGAAAGCGAAAAGAAGACCCATTCTCAGAGACACTGAGAGAGAAGGATAGAAGGAGTGATAGAATAACGGAGAATGAAGAGAGAGAGATAAGAGAGAGAAAGAGCAGAGCGAGAGAGAGAAAAAGCGATGAAAAGGATGAAGAACATTAACTGGAGTGGTTAACGCAGGACATAATAAGCCCGTTTAAGATGTGCTTGTACTTTCCTATCTCTCTCTCTCTCTTTCTCTCTCTCTCTAAAACTACTTTTCAGTATACACTAAAAGTACTTCATACTTATATTTGAATTAAATCTATATTCAAAAGCTTTTTAATTGGGTACTGTTTATTTATGTACTAAAAAATCTACAATAAATATTAATAATATTAATATAATACATTGTGACTTTGTATGTCTCTGTGTCCAAACCTCTACTTGAGGAAGCCCTTTATTATTTGTAATTACCATCCAATATCAACAGTTATATCCGGAGGTTTGGGTATCCCTGGCCAAACTACTTGTCTTGTTGATTTTGTAGGTGAAAATAAATACACATGCTCTATAGGGAACACATACTGGAATTTAACATGTTGGAAAAATAATAAAACATAAAATGAGGCCTGTGCAAAAGTTGGCTTACTGAAAACAACTGAAGGGTTTTTTTTTCTATGTTAATATGTGCAAAAATATGCCATACTTGAACGTATGTCCCACAGCTAACTTTCCATTCACACAAAATTAACATTGTCAATGAATAACTAGGTATTTTATCAAAAGTGGTGCCGTTTCTCATTAGGCTTAAAGGGATTTCTCCTAGAGTTCTGAAAAACTTGTCCATCCTTGCAACTGTTGCTTGATATGAGGAGGATGTGACAGAAAGCATGACAAAAACCATCTCACTTGTAAAATGACCATCAATCAGTCAATCAATCAATCAATCAATCAATCAATCAATCAATCAACCTTTATTTTGACTCAGAAGTACACTGAGGGCAACCCTCATTTTCAATGTAGCCGAGCATTTACAAAAACAGGGATTGACATGACAAAGAAAATATCTATATTTAATCATTTTAAATTAAAAGAAAATTTTAAAATAACAGTGAAAAAAAGAAAAATAGATAAAATAATAATAAAAATAAAACTTAAGGTTTAATTGATAAGAGATTAAGATCAAAAGAAGATAAGAGATTAATAAAAAGTAAAAAAAAAATCAATAATAATAAACTAAATCAAATAAGTTAAAAAGTAATAAAGAACTAAGAGAAGAACTAAAACAAGAAATAGAAGTTAAGAATAAATAAGATTAAATAAAACAGGTACAGGCTGTCTGAAGGTGGTTTGATATTAAAAGTTTGAAATGACTAAGTCGTGGGCTGGAGGTTAGGGATCTGGCCCTGTGACCGGAAGGTTGCCGGTTCAATCCCCAGCGCTGACAGTCCATGACTGTGGTGTCCTTGAGACCTAACCCCTAATTGCTCCCCGGGCGCCGTGGATAGGGCTGCCCACCGCTCCGGGCAAGTGTGCTCACTTCCCCCTAGTGTGTGTGTGGTTCACTTGCATGGATGGGTTAAATGCGGAGATGGAATTTCCCCGGTTGTGGGATCAAAACAGTATTACTTACTTACGTGGCACCAGTGAGCTGAGTTTTAGTGTTTCCTGTAGTGAAAATCACCCCCTTTCCATCCCCTTTGGACTGATGTGAGGTTATTTAAGAAGTCTCTTATCAATATTTGCATTCCATCCATATGTGAGCTTTACACACTATGAGAGTTCTTTGTTTCAAAGTTAAGGTCAGAGCACACACACACACGCACATGCACACGCACACACACACACACCCACACACAGACACACACACACACACACCTATAGAAGAGGAGCTTATGGAGAATCGTGCGCCTTCACTTTTCATTGGTTATGCTGTGGCGTCTTTGGTACAGCGCACATCCAGGATTGCCAGGTTTGTAAATGCAGTTCTGGGAGAAAATTATACAGTTTCAGCTTCTGGAGGATATATTTACAGCAAACTTTGGGCTGGACCTGGCAACCCTGCTTGCTATAGAGAACGCTAAAATACAGCGAGATCTGTGGACCATCTTTAAAAAAGACAAACATGTATGATGACAGGTGATGAGCACAGAGAGATGACTGAAGTAATAAAACTAAAAACTGGAGCTTATAGTGAGCAGTACTGAGTAACATGTCTTACCATTTTTTTGAGGGCGGAAGATGGCTGGACGTTAGAGAGCAGAACCCACGAAACAGCTTGGAGTCTGAAAGAGGATGTGAATGACCCCAATGCTGCCTGGCCACAGCAGAGCCAACAAATGCAGTTTGATTCAAAAGGCTAAAATATTTTGCATGTTTTCTGAAATGTACATGAGATAATAGTAATAAAATGAATACGATTATAAAGAATATATGACTATGTGCCCTTTATTATTTCTTTGTTCTATAAAATGTATTATGTTCTAGGCTTTATAGTGAAATGAGAGCCAATAAATCCCAATATAAGATTTCCCCTACCTCTCTTGACTAAAGCAGACATACGCCTTGAACTCGACCATGAGCTACAATAGTACATTAGTGGACAGAGGAAGGACAACTCATACATCATATGGCACACAATTCACAGGAGTTAGTAACAGAATAATAAATCTAATATTTAGGATGTTTAATGATCAGGTAATTTTGTCATTACATTTAAATATGTGATTTAAACTGAATGCATAGAAAAACAATAACTCTAGACTTTAAAGGGTTAATAAATCCAACATTCTTATAGGGCTTGTACACATTGGTCTATGACAAGTGTTCCTCCATTAGCACTGTCCCACAGTAAGGCAGGCTATTACGCTGCATTGTGAAAAGCTTTGTCATTACTGCAGCAGGTGAAGTGTTACAGAATGACGGCTCTGTGTGAACCGCTAGTCTCTCACAAAACACTCTACGTAATATGTTACAAGCAGCAAAGGCAGCACTTATAATAATATATGACCACTTGAACTGGAGAAGACTTGAACATGGACAGCTCAAGTGTGTGTGTAGCATTTACACTTATACTGATCAACATCTGACCATGACTTTACATCACAATTTACACACACTCATAGAGATATAATGCTAATGTGTCCTATACGCATAAATACCTATGTCGTAATAACGTCCCATGTATGTGTGTGTGTGTGTGTGTGTGTGTGTGTGTGTAAGTACTTACATGCAATAATAATATGTCCCATACATATTATACATATTGCTGCTGTCGAAACTAAACCTTGTGTCTCCAAAATGATAACAGGAGAAAAACAAAAAAAGTTTTTTTATCAAAACTAGGTCAAAAACAAAAAATTACAAAAGTAGAGATGAGTTTTAGTTCAAACAGCAGTGATACGTAATAATAATAATAATAATAATAATAATGTGTATAATATTGTGTTACATACATATAATATATAACAATGCATTACATATGCATAAGTATCTATATATAACAGATAATATAACTAGGAAAGGAAAAACAAGGAAAAACAGCAAAAATGGAAAGTTTTCTTCAGACGATGATTTGCAGGTTAGTCTTGATTTTCTCTGGTTTTCAACAATTTTGTCTTGAAAATCTTTAAAAGCACCCGTCCTCTCCATCCCTCCTCCTTCTCCTCCTTTCCCTTCTTTTCTTCTCTTATCTACTTCCCTTGTCTCTTTTCATCTCCTTTTCTCTTCCCCCCACACACAAATACACACAGGGGCCCAACTCCTTTACAGTGTGCAGATGCTGGTGCACCTCTCGTTTAAATCCTCTCAGGTGATGGAAGATAAACGTCATATGAAGAGATAAATGCGAGATCGGCCCAACACTGCTGAAGGACAGAGGGGAAGAAAATTCTTGTTTTTCATCCATCTGTCCATCCCTCCATTCCATTTCACACCTGAGAGAAACTGAATATTTTCCCTCCCTCCATCTCCGTCTATTCACGCCATCCAAACAGAGTCCAGACGTTTCCTGCAGTCCACTCACAGCTGGATAACAGCGCATTGCATTATCCCATGCATGATTCCATGCATGACCAGCCAGCTCTCCTCTGTCCTCTTCTCCTCTCTTCTATTCTCTCCTCTTCTCTTCCCGCATGTTTTCTTCTCATGGTTTCTCTTTTTTCATTTCTCTTATTTTCTCTCATCTTTTCTCTACCTCTTTTTCACCCCTTATCCCTTCTTTTTTTCTATTATCTACTTCCTTCATCTCGTCTCATCACTTTTAGCTCTCCTCTTTTCTCTCATTTTCCCTTCTTTCCTTCCTCTTCTTTACTTCCTTCATCTCTTCCCTTGCCTTCTTTCTTAATTCTTTACTTTTATTTTCTGTCCTCTTTTCTTTACTTCTCTCCTCCTTTCCTCTCCTATCTACTTCTCGTCTCCTCTCGTCGCTTTCTCCTCCTTTTTTTCTACGTCATTCCACTCGTCGCCTCTTTTCACCCTTTTCTCTTCTTCTCTCCTTCTTTCATTCCTCTTGTTTACTTCCCTCATCTCTTCTTTTGTCTCCTACTCTCTTCTAATTTTCCTCCTTTTTCTCCACTTGTATTCGTTTCTTTCCTCTTGTCCTCGTTCCTTTACTTCTGGTAATTACCTCTATTTCTGTACTTTTTTCTCCTCTTGTTTCTCATCTCCTTTCCTCCTCTCTTCTCTACTCCTTTTCTCTCTCTATTAGTCTACACTCTCCTGAGAAGGTCAAGATGAGCCCACTTTTCCTGCTCTTGTCATTGGCCAGGAGGATATCTTGACTTTAAACTCAAGATTTCCCAGAAGGAGAGTGAGAGAAAGTGTGTGTGTGTGTGTGTGTGTGTGTGTGTGTGTGTGTGTGTGTGTGTGTGTGTGTGTGTGTGTGTGTGTGTGTGTGTAAAAATGGTCTCACTGACCAACAGGTCAGTACTGTCTACATTTGGGCCATTCACTGCATCATATGTTGTGGGTTCTAGAAGCCTTTTAATGAGCCAGTTGTTCCTTTCAACAAAAATCTATCCACCTTGGGAGCCACAACATTTTATGTCCATTTTATTGAAGTAGGGTTTTGCCATCTTGGCTGTAATTACGTCTCAGTATGTGCTATGTGCTAATATAGCCTAAAACTTTGCTCTATTTTCAGAATATAGCTCAGCTATAGGTGCTTTTCTCGCATCTCTGGCAGGAAACTTTTTCTCAAAAGTTGAATAGTTTCTTGTAAAATGTCACTCAACCATTGATTTTTTATGATGCTGAAGTCAGTCATTCTCCAGCTTCTGGTTTGAATTTTCCTGTTTCACCTTTAATGCAGCCTGAGACACCAGAATGTAATTGCTGAAGCGTTTAAGGTGGAATGGGAAAATTTGAATGAGAAGCTGACTTCAGCTTTGTGGCTTTTTACTGTTTGACAGTTTCTCGTTGCTGATTAAACTTATTGGCAAACCAACTAGAGTGCTTATAAACGCAAGCAAGTCCACTTGGCTCCAATTCATCGATGTTCATCTTACATCTGTCTCTTTGCTGTTTCATTAGCTACTAGCTAGGCTAGACTGTTTTCTGCATTACTATGGTGACCAGCACTCTGCATGCCAACCTTCAGGCTTAGCAGAATTAGCAGTTACACATTAACTTCAGCATTTCATTTGAAGCTAATCTATCTTGAATGAGCCATTCAGCACTTGTTTAGCATGGCTGAAATTACAGTGAGAATTTCAATGACAACATTAACCCTTACTCTGCTGACTCTGTCACGTTGTGGGAGGCGTTTCGCTGGAATGGTTTGGGTCCAGTTTGGGGGGGCAGTTGGGTCACTGCAACCTTGCAATAGCAGCTACTAAAGAACATGGAGCAACACCCTTGACTACTCTCCTCCTTTCAAAGCACACGCAAGTATTTTTAGCTTGAATCTTCCAGACACTGTGAGCTGGAGTGGAAAAGCTTTTCTCTGATACAGAAAACCACCAAACACACAGCAGCCATTACTGTACCCCCACTAAAACCCATTAGGCAGAAAAAAGAGAAAAAAAGAGTAAAACTAATCTCTCTCTCTCTCAAACTCACTCTTTTTATCTCTCCATCTTCCTTCCTCTCTCTCTCTGTTTTTTTCTCTCAGTCTTTTTAAAATTTAAGAGGTATTATCCAGAATACCAAGCTAAATATTCTTTTTTCCTCTCAGAAAACTGACTTTTTAATAAAAATCCATACTGTAAGATACTAAAATACATTTGGGGCAGAATTATTCACAGCTGCAGTCAAAGGTCAGATTTAGAGACAAGTGGCCACTAAAGCCTTCATTAGCATACAGCAGAAGGGCTATGGCTGCAGCAGGGTCCTCCACCAAGAGCCCAACGACTGGAAACTGTAAAGGGAATTCATAACATGGATGCACAGATAAGTTATAACAAATGTATGTCATATAGTTAAAACAGTCGTAGAAGCAACCTTGAATCATGGGTTTCATCTAAACCTGCACTCAATGTCCACTTTATTAGAAACCTCCATCTCATAGGTCCGCTGTATAGGTGTGCAGTTACAGATTGCAGAGGTACAATTTAAACCCACCTGTTTCTACACTGTTTTTCAGCCCTCCTCTTCCCAATTCATCACTTGTTAGTTTCTGACCACAGGGCTGCTCTCTAGCTATTATTTGGGTGGAGGATCTTTGCCATCACAGCAGTGACACTGACACGGCGGTTATCATGGTAGTGTGTGTGGTGCTGATACATGATATACACACACAGGGACTGATAAACCTCACCGAGAAAGAGTGTCCACACTGAGAGAGACTCACTCAGTCTTTACTGGTGTTTGCTCAAGCCTCTCACAGCGGTCAACGGACAGAAGGCAGAAAACACCTTGGACACGTTTTGACAAGAATAGTGTTGATGTAATATCATTTATTCATATTTACACATTTGCTATGTTATGTAATACTCTGTAGCCCAAGACTGCATCTGTCAGCCTCATCGGTGTTTACACAACCCACAATGTCTGCATGCTTTTTGACTTTTAAGCATTCAGGTTCTCTCACTACAATACCCAGCATGCATTGTGCATCCTCGCTTTAGCGTGACTGCTTTCAGTAATGTTAATTATTCAGTTAATAATTCAGTAATGGCTTTTTTTGGATAAAAAACACTTCAAACTACTTAGCTTCGTATACCCACCCTAACGCCCTTATATACGTTTTCAGAGGTTCAGTCCACCTTCAAGCCTTCAGAACGGAAGTTTCTGGAAAATCTGGCTCTGGGGATTCTTCCTGTGGCACTGCTGTAGGAGGCAAGTAGGTGTGTTTACAACAGGCATAATTTTTAATTCGTACCTCTTTAAAACAAAAAATGTTCAAATGAGCGAATATACACCACCTCCAAATTAAAATCAAAACACTAAAACGCCTCTCGTGTGCACATAAATCAATAATCTGTTTGGCTCAAAAGGCAAGAAAATGCCAGGAGCTAAAAATGATTCATTAGAGATGATGCACACAGTGTGGAGTGGCAAAAAAATAAATGAATAAAAATAAAAAAAAATCTAACAGGCTGTCATCTGTTCTGCAGATTCACTGATCACTGCAGACAGGCTTTAATCTTTAATGCTGAGGCAAAAATAAAAAATACTATTTCTGCAGTTGCATTGACCCCTTTCCTTTAATAACTTGACTTCTCAATGCTGTTGTCGCATTTATTTTGATATGAATAGAATATAATCTAACAAAGCTGTAAAATCCACACAGGATATGGATATTTTATAGTTAACCCCTTAAAATACAAGGCAAATTTTTCATACTATGGCTTATTTTTCAGTAACATCATTGTGGACATCAATGCAAATTGGTTGAGCTATTCTTGGATTACAGAAGTGTGTAATAAAACTTTAGGCTGCTGGTCGGCCCTGGCCATTAAAGGGGTTAAACCGGTTTCAGTAGTATGTCCTTTAGTTATCTTCTTATTTTCCCATTGTAATAAAATCTGAACATTTTGACCGCAATTAGACAAAACATTCTTCAGATTTGCCCCATAAAAATATCTTTATTCATTATATACAATTTATTATAAGCATTGATTATTGGGTCACAGAACTAACTGTGCAAAAGTCCTTCCTTCATTTATTCCATTTTCAGTCAAAAAAAGACTATAAAGTACAAATTATTCAGTTGTTCAGTTGATATTTTTGAGGAGATTTGATATAAGCTAATAAGTTTGCATAAGGAAATGGAAAGTCAGCACAAAATAAGTAAAAAATTGATAATTTATTAAAAGATATAAAGAAACTCCTATATAGAGACTCCTAACAACTGTGCAAGGTCTGGTGGATCTCCAAACCTGTCTCCATCACATAAACATTACATGCACACGCACCAACTACTCTGGGGGCAGAGCTTAATGAGTTAACCCTATCAAACCTAACACCAACACGCAGCCTTTGTCTCAGTTAACTGTTTAAAATCTGCCTCCAGAGCAGTTGGTGTGATTCCTATCGTATACAAGAAGCTCCATGCTGCCTTTGTTGTCTGATGCACTGTGATTTTTCTGAGTGAGCATGCAAACATATTTAGAACACAATTCACATCATTATGGAAAACGTTCTTACTGAATTGCCACAGTAAAAATGTGAAGTATGATCGTATTCATGTGTTCGCTTGCTAGATCATGTTCTTTACATATCAAAGAAAGGGAACAACAGCATTGGGAAATCACTTTATTAACTCAGTGAATGGCCAGGGGCTGCCAGCAGGCCCAAAGTCGTATTACAGACTTCTATAACCTCTGAATACTACAACCAGTTTGCACTGAAGTCCCTGTAGTTACTTAGCATTAAGACTTAGTGTGCATTAAGCCTGAGATTTTAAGGGGTTAAAGAGGAAGAGATAAAAAATGCAGAATTAGACACATTTGTGTTGACCATGAAGAGGTAAAAGGAACAGTGTCAACACCTCCAAGATCACCTGCCAACAATATGTTATGTAAGACAGGATGAATAACCTCTCTCTCTCTCTCTCTCTCTCTCTCTCTCTCTCTCTCTCTCTCTCTCTCTCACACACACACACACACACACACACACACACACACACACAGCTGCAGCTGAGTGTTCTCAGGTGTTTGCCAGTAATAGCCGTTACAGGTGAGGCTTGGTCTTTCTCTCTAAAAGCTTTTTCACATCCTGTCTGATCCATCAGCTACAGCCAGCACATATCAACATCTAAAAGCTTTTTAAAACACCTAAGAGCTTTTTAAACCCTACAAGTCACAATTACCATGAGCAACAAGCATGCTGCAATTCTACAGCAATTTCTGAATCACTTGTACCTCGCCAAAGCAAGTGGAGAAATCAGAAACTGTCAGTCTATACCACACGACTGTCCGCCTAAAAGGCTGTGCCACAAAAACAGCATGGACTCTAAAAGGCTTCTGAGGGTGCCCTGTAGTATCTGGCACCAAGACATTAGCAGCAGGTCCTTTAAATCCTGTAAATTGCGAGGTGGAGTCAGCAAGGATCAGACTTGTTGTTTCAGCACATACCACAGATGCTCAATCGGATCGAGATCAGGGGAATTTGGTACCCCTTAACCCAGAGCTTCCCAGCAGAACATTGCCCAGACCACCACAATCCCTACACTGACTTGTGTTCTACAATGTATCCAGGTTCCATCAATTCCCCAGGTAAACAGCACACACACACACAAACACACACACACACGAACAAGCGTATTTTTGAAAATGTGTAAACATCTAAATCTGTTTAAATCTTTCTTTAAACAAATAGCAAAATACAAAATTACAAAACCACCAAAGAAATGAATACTAGCAACTACTTCTATCAGCACTAGCAAATGTTTGTGCACAGAAGGGCTGACAAATAGTCAGAACTACCTTAATAGCTTTTCTTTAAAGGCTACAAAACCAAATAAACATATATTTATTTTTTTATATAGGCACACAAGAAGAAATATATATTCTTGTTTCATTTAGTTTTTTGTTTATATAGTAAACATTATGGTGTCAGACGCGCCGAGCTGTATCTAGTTAACAAATAACCCTGTTCTTGCTTTTGGTTGAGTGTAGTTAGGTAGCATGTTCCTGTTGGTCTCAGACTCTTATTTTTAAAAGACACTGGGGGCCGTAAGGTAGCAAACTTCAGTAGCTCAGCTTGAGCCTGAGCTAGCCTGTGTGCTGCATGTTTCAAAGTGTGTTTTGCAGCCATTTGGATAAATGCTTAAGTTACTCGTCACTTGCATGAGAGAGCAGGTTCAATCCCAGCGTAGAGAAGCAGGCTTGTAACAGTTTGTGCTGGTGTGGTGCCTAATCTCACATCCCCATCCTGATCTTATTTCTGTGAACATAAATAATAATTGGGGCGGCACGGTGGCGTGGTGGGTAGCGCTGTCGCCTCACAGCGAGGAGGGCCTGGGTTCGATTCCCCGGCTGGGCGGCCAGGGTCCTCTCTGTGTGGAGTTTGCATGTTCTCCCTGTGTCTGTGTGGGTTTCCTCCAGGTTCTCTGGTTTCCTCCCACGGTCCAAAGACATGCAGTCAGGCCAATTGGATGTGCTAAATTGCCCCTAGGTGTGAGTGTGTGAGTGACTGTCTGCCCTGCGATGAACTGGCGACCTGTCCAGGGTGTATCCTGCCTTCCGCCCGAAGACTGCTGGGATAGGCTCCAGCCCCCCCGCGACCCTGATGGAGAAGCGGCTTAGAAAATGGATGGATGGATGGATAAATAATAATTGATGAAAACGGACAGTAAGACTGACAGTAAATGTACGTTATTATTATTAGTCCATTATCTAAACAGCATTTAAGAGCAGCTGGCATTCTCAAAGTTATGTTTTGTTATAACAGCGTTAATATAGCGCCTGGGCAGCCTCACTTACAGAAAGAGAAATCAGCCACCTGACTCAGCTGTGTTAGTGAGCGCACTCAGTGTCTCATGGTGGCAGAAATAACTTCCTGAGAAAGCCATCAGCCATCGCAAAGTGTTTCCTCCGTCACCATTCAGCCTTATAGCACTGCTGAAATGGCTCTTTCACCCAGACTCCGGCCTTTTCATCTCTAAAGTGGAGGCAACTTGAAGGGGAGAGAACGAGAGACTGACGGAGAGAGAGAGAAGAGAGTGAGGAAAATGTAGAAATAGGAAGAGAGAAAAAGGAAATAAGAGAAAGTGAGAGAGAGAAACAGGTAGAGGAAGACAAGAGAGAGAGAGTGAAAGAGAGGGGGGGGCACAGAAGAATAAAGAGTAAAGGTATGAGAGTATTATGTCCTCCTGCTGGGTCGACAGAAGGTTCATTGCTCATAAGAAGCTCTAGTGAGAGGTTGAAAGGCGACAGAGTCATTCTGAACTGCGCTCATTTTCCGGAGCCTTTCACTACGTGAGCAGAGCGACAACGCTCGCCAGCAATGCACTGGGGGCCAAGCACTGGAAGATGAGCATGATTGAAAAAGCACAGGAGGGTAAAGATACACTCAGCCCATGATTTGATTCGATTCCCAATTCTGGGTTCACAATTTAACATTCGCATGGCAAAATGATGAAAGATCACAACTTAGTAGAGCTGAGCTGGGAGGCAGAAGGAGTGCTGGAGCAACTTGATGATCGGTGTTGATCATTTGCTAACTTTGGTGGACATCTCAATGTCCATTCTCTACAACTGTCCCATCTCAGTTACATCACTATGTTGTTCTGAAAAAGGACAAAATTACAAAATGAATCTACTTAAAACCACATTGCAAAATAAAACGTACCATAGGAAGTAATGTAATGCAATACATTGCAAAAAATATATAATGCAGATGCTATGTTACACAAAAAAATATGAAATACAGTTAGGTAATGCAATGACGTTACAAAATATTCACGCAATTCAACAATGCGGCAAAATCAACTTATGTCATGTATCTATCCATTGGAAAATATCCATTCAACCATGTCACACAATGAAGTCATGTGATGTAAAATGCCTTTTGACCTTTTCATTGTATGTAAATTTCATGATGAATGATCCAAAAGAAACGACCCCACAGTTATATTGCTGTTGTCAGAAGAAAAGGAGGAGGAGAAAAAAAAAAACATCTTATATATATATATATATATATATATATATATATATATATATATATATATATAAAAATCAGGTGTGCCCAATTATTAGGAAACCAGAATACTGTCTGGTCTAATTAGCTCTTTTTTATTGGCAAGTATGGTATCATCATACGTAGATCAAAAGAGGTCTCTGAGGCCTTTAGAAAGAAGTGTGGAGCTGCCTGTGAGTCTGGAAAGAGGTTTGAGAAGCGTTTCCAAAATAGTAGAAATCAATCCTTCCTGAAATCCTGAAAGTTCATCTACAGGTAGAGAACATTTAAGCCACTGCCAACATGTCCAACCTAGGCCATCCCAACAAATTTAACCCAAAGGCAGATGGTAAGATGCTAAAAGAGGTCTTTAACAACCCCCGAATCTGCAAGCAGCTCTTTCCACTGTGGATGTCACAATGCATGCACCTACCACTAAAACAAGACTGCACAAATTTTAGCGTAGGAGGAAATACCTGCTGTCTAAAAAGAACATCAGGACAAAACTAAAGTTTGCTAATCAATGTCAAGGCAAGAACCAGGACTGTAATAATGTACTACAGTCCCAAAAGCCATGTTTGGTTTGATCAGATTTTAATCTAGCATTTGATCAGTAGAACCTCACGCCAACTGTAAAGCATGGTGGTGGAAATGTCATGGTTTGGGGCTGCTTTGCTGCCCAAATTGCCATCAGAGAACAGACTATTAATTCCCTTTATTACCAGAGAGTATTTGAGAAGAACGTGAGGCCATATGTCAAAGAGTTGAAGCTGAAAAAGTGGACCTTCAAAATAGGATAATGATTCCAAACATACAAGCAATTCCAACAAGGAATTGCTCAAAAGAATGAAAAGGATGAAAAGGACGGCTGTGGAATGGCCTAGCAAAAGCCAAGTTCTGAATTCATTGGGAGGGGGTGGGGGGTTGAAACATGCAAGGAGCCCCTCAAACACCACACAGATGAAAAGCCCAGTAGATGCTAGAAACTGGTAGACAGTTATAGGAAATACATAAACCTACATAAGCCTACATAAACCAGTTACTGAAGCCAGTGATGTACTTACTTTTACAACAGATAAGAAAGACATTTAGTTTATTTATTTAAAATGAACAGTTGCTCATTCAAATTGATACTGTTTTTTGCTCTGTTACATAAGATTTATCTATCCACACTGTTTATCTGATAATCACATACTGATATTCTACATACGTAAAAAAAGACATTTCATGGGGTGTGCTTACTTTTGCACAGTACTGTAGGTATTTATTTTTTAAATCCAAAGAGACATTTTCTGGCATGATGAGATTAAAATTACAGGATCAATGCACAAAGAGTAATACACATGTTAACACAGGCTATAAATGTAGGATTGCATAAGTGACTCTGCGAAATGAAGAGTGTTGCGTCACACTGCTCATTCAGCAGTTTATCTGCACAAGAATCCTGTTTCAATAAGCTTGAGATTGCATCCCACCCTGTCAACATTATGTAAAAACTACGTCAATGAGAATGTCTAACAACGACTAAATAAACCACAGTTATAATAAACGAAGAACTGCATGTAATAAATTGACACTGAACAGCTGTGTTTGATGCTGATGGTGGAATCATCAGTAATTATGTCAGGGGGGCTTTCACTAGTGGCAGATTACGTAATGAGAAGCAGGCACTTATGCAATCGTCATAAAGCGGGGCAGAACAGTCACAAAGAGTCATTTTAATATGTTCCTCATGCTTCACTGTGAGTATGTGAAGCAGCTATGGCTGGTGCTATTTTTAGACATGCTGTTGATTATCAACAGTCTGAAATAGCTTTAGGAACAATGCTCACAATTGCAGCCGTTCAGGAAGAGCGAGTGTGGAATAAAAGAGATTTTGTACACTAGACAAAAGCAGCACAGAGAAAGAGGAGAGAGGAGAAGGATCAACAAAACGCTCCCCATTTTGTAATTGCTCATTTCTGCAAAAGCGCCATGCTTCATTTTTTTTACACTGAAAGGACATATATATATATATATATATCCCAGCATACATACATATATATAGTAAATAGCTTCAGTCTTTCACTGTTATGCAGCCATCAGAGTGTGTCTATGTACATGTCTGTATGAGTTCATGCGTGTGTGTGTGTGTGTGCGTGTGTGTGTGTGTGTGTGTGTGTGTGTGTGTGTGTGTGTGTGTGTGTGTGCGCGCGTGTGTGCGTGTATGTATGTGAGCAGATAAAGCCAATCAGAGACTCTAAAACTTCTCCCAGAATCACCGCCCGCTGACATCATGTCTGTCTCCATGGCGACGCCTCCACCAGGCGGAAATCCGCCAGGAGAAAAAGAGAGAGAGAGAGCGGAAAGAGAAAAAGAGAGAAGAAAAAGAGAGAGAGGGAGAGAAAGAGAGAATGGAGAGAGAAAAAGAGAGGAGGGGGGAGAAAGAGAGAGAGAGTATAAGACAGACTGAAAAGAGAGAGGGGGAGTGTGACAGTACAGAAAGAGAGAAAGAGCACACAGACAGAAAGAAAGAGACAGAGTAAGAGGCAGGGGAGAGAGGGACAGAAAAAGAAAGAAAGG
Source organism: Pygocentrus nattereri (assembly GCF_015220715.1). NCBI lineage: Eukaryota > Metazoa > Chordata > Actinopteri > Characiformes > Serrasalmidae > Pygocentrus > Pygocentrus nattereri. Next base: position 32,409,841 of record NC_051211.1, on the reverse strand, counting down.
ACGAGGTAGAAAGAGAGGCAGAAGAGACAGAATGTAAGAGAGCAAGATAGCGGGAGAGAGAGAGAGAGAGAGAGAGAGAGATGCTGCAGCCGCCAGCCGTGAGGAAGCAAACACAGAATACTAAACATGAGAGCAGCACACACTCAAATTTATGTCAACAGTGAATGGACTCAACAGAGAAAAATACTGTGTACAAATGTCATGATAGCCAGAACTGACATTAGAATACTATCATACAGGAATAACAGAGAGAGAGAGAGAGAGAGAGAGAGAGAGAGAGAGAGAGAGAGAGGAAAGCAGAAACAGAATGTGGAGAGAGACTGAGATAGAATGAGAAGGACAGTGAAAGAGAGGGACAGAGAGAGAAAGAGGGCAAGAGAGAGAGAGAGAGAGAGAGAGAGAGAGCAAAGTGAGAGATTAAGAAAAAGGAGAGAATGAAGATGGCGAGACAGAATGTGAAAAGGGGAGTCAGAGAGAGAGAAAGGAAAGAAATAAGAGGACAGAAAAAAAGAATAGAAAAGAGAAGAGTAAAGGTGATGGTGACAGTAAACGTGTGCATTTCTTTTCTTTGAGCTGCTCTGACATTTCCTTCTCTTTAACTGCTCTGACCCATTTGTGATTGAGAAGCTGTGAGTCTATATATAGCCGGACAAAGAGACACACTCCAGCTTTCAGATCACGCTCTGCTCAAATTATACACACACACACACACACACACACACACACACACTCACACACACACACTCACACACACACTCCCTCATGCACAGAGAGCGAGAGCATCTCGATGGCCAAAATCTATACAGAGAGCTAATCTAGCCATCATGACCCACCCTACACACACACACACTAGCTCAGCTCCAGATGGCACAGAGGCCATGTGGCTCATGAGCTCTGCCGCAGCGCTGCTCAGATATACAGCAGCCAGACTATAATATGTCATGATATATTACACTGTAAAGTAATTGATGTTTTATGTACAGTCATTTGCAAGCATTTGAACACCTAGAGTCAAATTACATCCTCTACAGGGGAACCTCTTTCTGCACATTTAGTGCTCAATGTTCATGTATTTGGGATTAACACATTTAA